>NW_027475604.1:7500-15000 GCF_051020985.1 Nomia melanderi | reverse complement strand
ACGACCGAAGCGGATCTCGCGCGGTCTCGCGATCGACAGTGAAGAGAAGTGCAGAAGAGGAAAAGAAGACACGACAAACACACACCATGGGGCGACCGACGCGTTCGTTTCAACGCTTTCGCACAAAGTCGGCGGCGGTTATATATTTATATCATTATATTCCGGCGGACGGGACGCGACGTTCGAAAGCCTCGCCAAAGAGGAGCTCCTGCCTCTTCCTCTCTCTTTTCTACGAGAAAAGATAAACGTATTTTACGGGGATACGGAAACGTTACCACGTGGTGTCACACACGATCGTCCGTCTCTTCTCTATAGCAGAAACCGATAAAAATACACCTCCCGAAAGAGAGTATATGGTGATTCTTTTTATATATATATATTTCGAAATACAACTGAACGTGGCGGAAGCGCACGGTGGTGGTCCAGCGAGGACACGCGACGACGGGGAATAAGAACTATTCGACCCGTTACGAATACGCATGCTCGTCCCGCACGATTTTAACACACACCGTGTTTTTCTCCAGTCGTCAAAGCGTTCGTGCGTCGAATTCGAAAAATAAAAAAAAAAGAAAAACACCTTTTCTCTCTCTCGGGGTAAAAGAGTCGATGTGTATTGTGTATAAAGGTTCTGCGAGAAGTCTCGTTTTGACGTGTGTTCCGCCGATAACGACGATCCTCCGAAACGGGGATACAGAAACGTTACACCTCACAACACGATCTCCGTCTCTTCTCTATAGCAGAAACCGATAAAAATACACCTCCCGAAAGAGAGTATATGGTGATTCTTTTTATATATATATATTTCGAAATTCAACTGAACGTGGCGGAAGCGCACGGTGGTGGTCCAGCGAGGACACGCGACGACGGGGAATAAGAACTATTCGACCCGTTACGAATACGCATGCTCGTCCCGCACGATTTTAACACACACCGTGTTTTTCTCCAGTCGTCAAAGCGTTCGTGCGTCGAATTCGAAAAATAAAAAAAAGAAATACACCTTTTCTCTCTCTCTCGGGGTAAAAAGAGTCGATGTGTATTGTGTATAAAGGTTCTGCTGCGAGAAGTCTCGTTTTGCCGTGTGTTTCGGTAACGACGATCCTCCGAAACGTACATCTCATTCGTAAGAGAGGAAGAAAACAATCTCCCTGGGGCCAGTCGGTAATATACCGACATACGACGTGTCGTGCACATCCGTCTCACGCACGGTATACAAAATATGAATAAAACGTGTGTAGTCTCTCTCTCTCGACTTCTTAATATTTTCTTTCACCTCTGACGCATCATTTCAGGTGACGTCGGGAGCGCGGGAAAAAAAATTTTTCTAAACACACGAAACCGTTCATCTCACGAACAGCCGAAAAAGTTGTCGCTCAGATCCATATCGCAGTGGAGCGGTATCCGCGGGCGGTCGTAATTGAACGACGCACGACGCCGCGAACACTCACGCGAGTCCATACAAACGATTCCGATCGTTTTGCAACAACTAGAACGTACACTGTCCGTGAAATTCACAGAATTTTCGCGTGTCCGCGACAAACGCCGACGAGACACCCATCGTTCGCTCGTACGTAGCATCCTTCTCTTAACCCGACTCAGAGACGTTCTTTGCGCCCTTCGGTAAAAAAACGTTCGATCCGAAGAGGTGAACGACGGCGGGGATTTGACAGAGCTACGCAAGCAGTGTATGGTACGTAAACGACCCTCAGCCAGGCGTGGTCCAGGAATTGTATCCGTGGACCGCAATGTGCGTTCGAAATGTCGATGTTCATGTGTCCTGCAGTTCACACGTTGACGCGCAATTAGCTGCGTTCTTCATCGACCCACGAGCCAAGTGATCCACCGTTCAGGGTAATCGTATAAATTTTATATTTCACATATATAATTTTATTCTCACTTGTTCGACCTAATATCTCTCTTCTTTCAAAGAGAAGATAAAAGTTGATACCTGAATCTCCGACCAGCGCGCGAAGGAGATTCAGGCGTCGCCTTGGAGACGACACCGAAGCCTTTCGAGACGAAAAACGTTCAAGTAATATGTATATATTTCTCGACGTTCCGGGCGTATAGTGCATTCAAAAACCCGCGAAAGACGCAGAAGACTCGCACGCGTGGAAACGACGGGGATATATTTTGTATCCTACCCGATACTGAATCCATCGCGTGCAGTCGACCCTCGCGTTCTTCCGATCAGACGCATCTATTGTTGCGCGCATGTTTTCGCGTCGCATCGCGCGAAACGTTGCACGAATCGTACCGATCGATCGATTGAAAGCAAATAATGAAAAAAGACTTCACAGCTGGCTCTTTGCCGGTCATTCGTCCCATGTTATCTCTTGCCGCGAAATTGGCGCGCAAGAGTTGGGTGTCAGACGCGCGGCTTTAAAACGAGCTTCACGGCCGGTCCCTTCGTTACCGCTTTCGTTCTTTCTCTCGGAACGACCATGAACGAACACGACGAGCGACGCTACGGCATACACACGTCCACGGATTCGATTAAAAAAACAGACTTCACAGCTGGCTCTTTGCCGGTCATTCGTCCCATATTATCTCTTGCCGCGAAATTGGCGCGCAAGAGTTGGGTGTCAGACGCACGGCTTTAAAACGAGCTTCACGGCCGGTCCTCTCAATTCCGTGTACGGTACACGCAAGATGCGGGTTCCACTTCCAGACTACCCGGTCCCTTCTCTCTACGAGAATCGATAGTAGAAGAACGGCTCGAAAACGCGTCTCAGAGACTAGGGGAAAAGAAGCGGTATGCGAGCGAAACGAAAACGCATTATGGAAACGTCGCGAAACAATGTTCGACGGTTGCTCGGTTCCAATCGTGCGGCCGTTTCAATTTCTCGTGCGCTTCACCGTCCCTCCGTAACTCTGGCCGATCGCGTATACCGAAGAGCCGACACGCGCAAAAACCACAGGCATTGTATACTGTGTATATATATATATATATGTTACAGTCACAGCCTTCGCGCGTTTTACTCTCCGACGCGGGGTTTCCACGACGAAAGAGAGACAGTTTCGTGGCGGGTGACTCGGCCGAATCGCTACGACGGGTATTTCTATTATAGAACGAATCATCGCCACCCTTTACCAGTGCCCGACGAAGGAATCACAAGGTCATCTGGAGTTTACAATGCCAGCGACGGTAATTCCAACGAAGACCCGATAAGTCAACTCATCGTTCTATTTCTCCCCGTACAGAAAAGCGAATCGACGCTAATGCACCTCGCGCAAGCACGAACGTTCTCTTCGCGTGGATCGTCCCATCGTCCAAAGATGTAAAGACGCATTGGAGATCGTGGTCTCTGGCGGGCTCATTGCACGCCCCACTGCATATCTTTCCTCGAATCGAGAATGATTCGTCCACTAAGGCTGCGAAACTACGCGTCGAGGAAACTAGGGGAAAGAAGCGGGATGCGAGCGAAACGACAATACATTATGGAAACGTCGCGAAACAATGTTCGGCGGTTGCTCGTTTCCTCCTGCGGACGTTTCATTGCTCGGGCGCTTCACGTCCCTCCGTAACCTTCGCGCGATCGCGTGCCCCGGAGAGCCGGCAACCGGTGAACCACAGGCGTATAAACTATAGTCTTCTATAGCAAGCCTTCGGCGGTTACTCTCCGACGCGGGGATTCCACGACGAGAGAGAATTTCGTGGCGGGTGACATCGGTCGAAACGCTACGACGGGTATTTCTATTATAGAACGAATCATCGCCACCCTTTACCAGTGCCCGACGAAGGAATCACAAGGTCATCTGGAGTTTACAATGCCAGCGACGGTAATTCCAACGAAGACCCGATAAGTCAACTCATCGTTCTATTTCTCCCCGTACAGACAAGCGAATCAACGCTATCGCACCTCACGCATGCACGAACGTTCTCTTCGCGTGAATCGTCCCATCGTCGAAAGATATAGCCGCTTGGAGATCGTGGCCCATCAAGTTCTTCCGTAACTCCTGCGCGATCGCGTACCCCGGAGAGCAGGCAACCGGTGAACCACAGGCGTATAAACTATAGTCTTCTATAGCAAGCCTTCGCGTTTACTCTACGACGCGGGGATTCCACGACGAGAGAGATTTTCGTGGCGGGTGACACGGCCGAATCGCTACGACGGGTATTTCTATTATAGAACGAATCATCGCCACCCTTTACCAGTGCCCGACGAAGGAATCACAAGGTCATCTGGAGTTTACAATGCCAGCGACGGTAATTCCAACGAAGACCCGATAAGTCAACTCATCGTTCTATTTCTCCCCGTACAGAAAAGCGAATCGGCGCTATCGCACCTCACGCAAGCAGGAATGATCTCTTCGCGTGGATCGTCCCATCGTCGAAAGATGTAAGACGTACAGAAATCGTGGTCCATCACGATTATTCGTAACTCTCCGAGTCGCGTATCTGAGAGTAGGGCAAACGGAGAACCACAGGCATAAATAATACTATATATTTCTTATATAGTTAGCCTTCGCGTTTTACTCTCCGACATGGGGATTCCACGACGAGAGAGAGTTTCGTGGCGGGTGACTCGGCCGAATCGCTACGACGGGTATTTCTATTATAGAACGAATCATCGCCACCCTTTACCAGTGCCCGACGAAGGAATCACAAGGTCATCTGGAGTTTACAATGCCAGCGACGGTAATTCCAACGAAGACCCGATAAGTCAACTCATCGTTCTATTTCTCCCCGTACAGAAAAGCGAATCGACGCTATCGCACCTCGCGCGAGCACGTAACTACTCTTCGCGTGGATCGTCCCATCGTCGAAAGATGTAAGACGCACGGAAATCGTGGCCCATCAACGTTTTTTTGTAACTCTGCCGATCGCGTATCACAGAGCCGAGACGCACATACCACAGGCGTATAATACCGTTTTCTTTCGTATGGTAAGCCTTCGCGTTTACTCTTCGGCGCGGGGTTTCCACGTCGAGAGAGACTTTCGTGGCGGGTGACATCGGTCGAAACGCTACGACGGGTATTACTATTATAGAACGAATCATCGCCACCCTTTACCAGTGCCCGACGAAGGAATCACAAGGTCATCTGGAGTTTACAATGCCAGCGACGGTAATTCCAACGAAGACCCGATAAGTCAACTCAACGTTCTATTTCTCCCCGTACAGAAAAGCGAATCGACGCTGTTGCACCTCACGCAAGCACGAACGTTCTCTTCGCGTGGATCGTCCCATCGTCGAAAGATGTAAGACGCACGGAAATCGTGGCACATCACGTGTTTTCGGAACTCTGTCGACCGCGTATCTCAGAGACGACGCGCGCGAACCACTGGCATATACTATTATATATCGCGTTTTACCCTCCGACGCGGGGATTCCACGACGAGAGAGAGTTTCGTGAGCGGGTTGACTCGGAAGAAACGCTACGACGGGTATTTCTATTGTAGAACGCATCATCGCCACCCTTTACCAGTGCCCGACGAAGGAATCACAAGGTCATCTGGAGTTTACAATGCCAGCGACGGTAATTCCAACGAAGACCCGATAAGTCAACTCAACGTTCTATTTCTCCCCGTACAGAAAAGCGAATCGACGCAATCGCACCATACGCGTGCACGTAAACAACTCTTCGCGTGGATCGTCCCATCGTCGAGAGACGTAAGTTTTCATAGTATGAATTCGCGTTTTACTCTCCGACGCGGGGATTCCACGACGAGAGAGAGTTTCGTGAGCGGGTTGACTCGGAAGAAACGCTACGACGGGTATTTCTATTATAGAACGAATCATCGCCACCCTTTACCAGTGCCCGACGAAGGAATCACAAGGTCATCTGGAGTTTACAATGCCAGCGACGGTAATTCCAACGAAGACCCGATAAGTCAACTCAACGTTCTATTGCTCCCCGTACAGAAAAGCGAATCGACGCAATCGCACCATACGCGTGCACGTAACAACTCTTCGCGTGGATCGTCCCATCGTCGAGAGACGTAAGTTTCCATACTATGAATTCGCGTTTTACTCTCCGACGCGGGGATTCCACGACGAGAGAGAGTTTCGTGAGCGGGTTGACTCGGAAGAAACGCTACGACGGGTATTTCTATTATAGAACGAATCATCGCCACCCTTTACCAGTGCCCGACGAAGGAATCACAAGGTCATCTGGAGTTTACAATGCCAGCGACGGTAATTCCAACGAAGACCCGATAAGTCAACTCAACGTTCTATTACTCCCCGTACAGAAAAGCGAATCGACGCAATCGCACCATACGCGTGCACGTAACAACTCTTCGCGTGGATCGTCCCATCGTCGAGAGACGTAAGTTTCATAGTAAGCCTTCGGCGTTTTACTCTCCGACGCGGGGATTCCACGACGAGAGAGAGAGTTTCGTGAGCGGGTTGACTCGGAAGAAACGCTACGACGGGTATTTCTATTATAGAACGCATCATCGCCACCCTTTACCAGTGCCCGACGAAGGAATCACAAGGTCATCTGGAGTTTACAATGCCAGCGACGGTAATTCCAACGAAGACCCGATAAGTCAACTCAACGTTCTATTTCTCCCCGTACAGAAAAGCGAATCGACGCAATCGCACCATACGCGTGCACGTAAACAACTCTTCGCGTGGATCGTCCCATCGTCGAGAGACGTAAGTTTTCATAGTATGAATTCGCGTTTTACTCTCCGACGCGGGGATTCCACGACGAGAGAGAGTTTCGTGAGCGGGTTGACTCGGAAGAAACGCTACGACGGGTATTTCTATTATAGAACGCATCATCGCCACCCTTTACCAGTGCCCGACGAAGGAATCACAAGGTCATCTGGAGTTTACAATGCCAGCGACGGTAATTCCAACGAAGACCCGATAAGTCAACTCAACGTTCTATTACTCCCCGTACAGAAAAGCGAATCGACGCAATCGCACCATACGCGTGCACGTAACAACTCTTCGCGTGGATCGTCCCATCGTCGAGAGACGTAAGTTTCCATACTATGAATTCGCGTTTTACTCTCCGACGCGGGGATTCCACGACGAGAGAGTGTTTCGTGAGCGGGTTGACTCGGAAGAAACGCTACGACGGGTATTTCTATTATAGAACGCATCATCGCCACCCTTTACCAGTGCCCGACGAAGGAATCACAAGGTCATCTGGAGTTTACAATGCCAGCGACGGTAATTCCAACGAAGACCCGATAAGTCAACTCAACGTTCTATTGCTCCCCGTACAGAAAAGCGAATCGACGCAATCGCACCATACGCGTGCACGTAACAACTCTTCGCGTGGATCGTCCCATCGTCGAGAGACGTAAGTTTCATAAGTAAGCCTTCGGCGTTTTACTCTCCGACGCGGGGATTCCACGACGAGAGAGTGTTTCGTGGCGGGTGACTAGGCCGAAACGCTACGACGGGTATTTCTATTATAGAACGAATCATCGCCACCCTTTACCAGTGCCCGACGAAGGAATCACAAGGTCATCTGGAGTTTACAATGCCAGCGACGGTAATTCCAACGAAGACCCGATAAGTCAGCTCATCGTTCTATTTC
>NW_027475604.1:0-2500 GCF_051020985.1 Nomia melanderi | reverse complement strand
ATCCATGCGTAAACATGACGTTTATTAACGTTTTTAACATTAAAAAAAATTACAAAAATTTATTTTTCGGAAAAAATGGAAAAAACCGATTCGTCGGAGCGAGCTGTCCAGGCCGTGCGGTAATTCCAGCAGGCGAATCGGACTTCCCGAAATTTTTCTAAGTCCCACGGTCGACACCAACTTTTTTAATAAGCGTTTTAAAATTATTTCAATGTTTAATCCATGCGTAAACATGACGTTTATTAACGTTTTTAACGTTAAAAAAAATTACAAAAATTTATTTTTCGGAAAAAATGGAAAAAACCGATTCGTCGGAGCGAGCTGTCCAGCCCGTGCGGTAATTCCAGCAGGCGAATCGGACTTCCCGAAATTTTTCTAAGTCCCACGGTCGACACCAACTTTTTTAATAAGCGTTTTAAAATTATTTCAATGTTTAATCCATGCGTAAACATGACGTTTATTAACGTTTTTAACGTTAAAAAAAATTACAAAAATTTATTTTTCGGAAAAAATGGAAAAAACCGATTCGTCGGAGCGAGGTGTCCAGCCCGTGCGGTAATTCCAGCAGGCGAATCGGACTTCCCGAAATTTTTCTAAGTCCCACGGTCGACACCAACTTTTTTAATAAGCGTTTTAAAATTATTTCAATGTTTAATCCATGCGTAAACATGACGTTTATTAACGTTTTTAACATTAAAAAAAATTACAAAAATTTATTTTTCGGAAAAAATGGAAAAAACCGATTCGTCGGAGCGAGGTGTCCAGCCCGTGCGGTAATTCCAGCAGGCGAATCGGACTTCCCGAAATTTTTCTAAGTCCCACGGTCGACACCAACTTTTTTAATAAGCGTTTTAAAATTATTTCAATGTTTAATCCATGCGTAAACATGACGTTTATTAACGTTTTTAACGTTAAAAAAAATTACAAAAATTTATTTTTCGGAAAAAATGGAAAAAACCGATTCGTCGGAGCGAGGTGTCCAGCCCGTGCGGTAATTCCAGCAGGCGATCCGGGGTACTCGAAATTTTTCTAAGTCCCGACGGTCAAGAGTAAACTTTTTCATCACATATTTCAAAATTTTTTTAATGTTTAATCCACGCATAAAAACGCAGTTTATTAACGTTTTTAACGTTGAGAAAATTGACAAAAATTTTTTTTTCACTGAAAATGGAAAAAATGTATCGGTCGATGCGGGCTATCCAGGCCGTGCGGTAATTCCAGCAGGCGATCCGGGGTACTCGAAATTTTTCTAAGTCCCGACGGTCAAGAGTAAACTTTTTCATCACATATTTCAAAATTTTTTTAATGTTTAATCCACGCATAAAAACGCAGTTTATTAACGTTTTTAACGTTGAGAAAATTGACAAAAATTTTTTTTTCACTGAAAATGGAAAAAATGTATCGGTCGATGCGGGCTATCCAGGCCGTGCGGTAATTCCAGCAGGCGATCCGGGGTACTCGAAATTTTTCTAAGTCCCGACGGTCAAGAGTAAACTTTTTCATCACATATTTCAAAATTTTTTTAATGTTTAATCCACGCATAAAAACGCAGTTTATTAACGTTTTTAACGTTGAGAAAATTGACAAAAATTTTTTTTTCACTGAAAATGGAAAAAATGTATCGGTCGATGCGGGCTGTCCAGGCCGTGCGGTAATTCCAGCAGGCGATCCGAGGTACTCGAAATTTTTCTAAGTCCGAACGGTCAAGAGTAAACTTTTTCATCACATATTTCAAAATTTTTTTAATGTTTAATCCACGCATAAAAACGCAGTTTATTAACGTTTTTAACGTTGAGAAAATTGACAAAAATTTTTTTTTCACTGAAAATGGAAAAAATGTATCGGTCGATGCGAGCTGTCCAGGCCGTGCGGTAATTCCAGCAGGCGAATCGGACTTCCCGAAATTTTTCTAAGTCCCACGGTCAAGAGTAAACTTTTTTAATAAGCGTTTTAAAATTATTTCAATGTTTAATCCATGCGTAAACATGATGTTTATTAACGTTTTTAACATTAAAAAAAATTACAAAAATTTATTTTTCAAAAAAAATGGAAAAAACCGATTCGTCGGAGCGAGGTGTCCAGCCCGTGCGGTAATTCCAGCAGGCGAATCGGACTTCCCGAAATTTTTCTAAGTCCCACGGTCGACACCAACTTTTTTAATAAGCGTTTTAAAATTATTTCAATGTTTAATCCATGCGTAAAACATGACGTTTATTAACGTTTTTAACGTTAAAAAAAATTACAAAAATTTATTTTTCGGAAAAAATGGAAAAAACCGATTCGTCGGAGCGAGCTGTCCAGCCCGTGCGGTAATTCCAGCAGGCGAATCGGACTTCCCGAAATTTTTCTAAGTCCCACGGTCGACACCAACTTTTTTAATAAGCGTTTTAAAATTATTTCAATGTTTAATCCATGCGTAAACATGACGTTTATTAACGTTTTTAACGTTAAAAAAAATTACAAAAATTTATTTTTCGGAAAAAATGGAAAAAACCGATTC
>NW_027475603.1:35000-38309 GCF_051020985.1 Nomia melanderi | reverse complement strand
CATGACGTTTATTAACGTTTTTAACGTTAAAAAAAATTACAAAAATTTATTTTTCGGAAAAAATGGAAAAAACCGATTCGTCGGAGCGAGGTGTCCAGCCCGTGCGGTAATTCCAGCAGGCGATCCGGGGTACTCGAAATTTTTCTAAGTCCCGACGGTCAAGAGTAAACTTTTTCATCACATATTTCAAAATTTTTTTAATGTTTAATCCACGCATAAAACGCAGTTTATTAACGTTTTTAACGTTGAGAAAATTGACAAAAATTTTTTTTCACTGAAAATGGAAAAAATGTATCGTCGATGCGGGCTATCCAGGCCGTGCGGTAATTCCAGCAGGCGATCCGGGTACTCGAAATTTTTCTAAGTCCCGACGGTCAAGAGTAAACTTTTTCATCACATATTTCAAAATTTTTTTAATGTTTAATCCACGCATAAAAACGCAGTTTATTAACGTTTTTAACGTTGAGAAAATTGACAAAAATTTTTTTTTCACTGAAAATGGAAAAAATGTATCGGTCGATGCGGGCTATCCAGGCCGTGCGGTAATTCAGCAGGCGATCCGGGGTACTCGAAATTTTTCTAAGTCCCGACGGTCAAGAGTAAACTTTTTCATCACATATTTCAAAATTTTTTTAATGTTTAATCCACGCATAAAAACGCAGTTTATTAACGTTTTTAACGTTGAGAAAATTGACAAAAATTTTTTTTTCACTGAAAATGGAAAAAATGTATCGGTCGATGCGGGCTGTCCAGCCGTGCGGTAATTCCAGCAGGCGATCCGAGGTACTCGAAATTTTTCTAAGTCCGAACGGTCAAGAGTAAACTTTTTCATCACATATTTCAAAATTTTTTTAATGTTTAATCCACGCATAAAAACGCAGTTTATTAACGTTTTTAACGTTGAGAAAATTGACAAAAATTTTTTTTTCACTGAAAATGGAAAAAATGTATCGGTCGATGCGAGCTGTCCAGGCCGTGCGGTAATTCCAGCAGGCGAATCGGACTTCCCGAAATTTTTCTAAGTCCCACGGTCAAGAGTAAACTTTTTTAATAAGCGTTTTAAAATTATTTCAATGTTTAATCCATGCGTAAACATGATGTTTATTAACGTTTTTAACATTAAAAAAATTACAAAAATTTATTTTCAAAAAAAAATGGAAAAAACCGATTCGTCGGAGCGAGGTGTCCAGCCCGTGCGTAATTCCAGCAGGCGAATCGGACTTCCCGAAATTTTTCTAAGTCCCACGGTCGACACCAACTTTTTAATAAGCGTTTTAAATTATTTCAATGTTTAATCCATGCGTAAACATGACGTTTATTAACGTTTTTAACGTTAAAAAAAATTACAAAAATTTATTTTTCGGAAAAAATGGAAAAAACCGATTCGTCGGAGCGAGCTGTCCAGCCCGTGCGGTAATTCCAGCAGGCGAATCGGACTTCCCGAAATTTTTCTAAGTCCCACGGTCGACACAACTTTTTTAATAAGCGTTTTAAAATTATTTCAATGTTTAATCCATGCGTAAACATGACGTTTATTAACGTTTTTAACGTTAAAAAAAATTACAAAAATTTATTTTTCGGAAAAAATGGAAAAAACCGATTCGTCGGAGCGAGGTGTCCAGCCCGTGCGGTAATTCCAGCAGGCGAATCGGACTTCCCGAAATTTTTCTAAGTCCCACGGTCGACACCAACTTTTTTAATAAGCGTTTTAAAATTATTTCAATGTTTAATCCATGCGTAAACATGACGTTTATTAACGTTTTTAACGTTAAAAAAAATTACAAAAATTTATTTTCGGAAAAAATGGAAAAAACCGATTCGTCGGAGCGAGGTGTCCAGCCCGTGCGGTAATTCCAGCAGGCGATCCGGGTACTCGAAATTTTTCTAAGTCCCGACGGTCAAGAGTAAACTTTTTCATCACATATTTCAAAATTTTTTTAATGTTTAATCCACGCATAAAAACGCAGTTTATTAACGTTTTTAACGTTGAGAAAATTGACAAAAATTTTTTTTTCACTGAAAATGGAAAAAATGTATCGGTCGATGCGGGCTATCCAGGCCGTGCGGTAATTCCAGCAGGCGATCCGGGTACTCGAAATTTTTCTAAGTCCCGACGGTCAAGAGTAAACTTTTTTCATCACATATTTCAAAATTTTTTAATGTTTAATCCACGCATAAAAACGCAGTTTATTAACGTTTTTAACGTTGAGAAAATTGACAAAAATTTTTTTTCACTGAAAATGGAAAAAATGTATCGGTCGATGCGGGCTATCCAGGCCGTGCGGTAATTCCAGCAGGCGATCCGGGGTACTCGAAATTTTTCTAAGTCCGACGGTCAAGAGTAAACTTTTTCATCACATATTCAAATTTTTTTAATGTTTAATCCACGCATAAAAACGCAGTTTATTAACGTTTTTAACGTTGAGAAAATTGACAAAAATTTTTTTTTCACTGAAAATGGAAAAAATGTATCGGTCGATGCGGGCTGTCCAGGCCGTGCGGTAATTCCAGCAGGCGATCCGAGGTACTCGAAATTTTTCTAAGTCCGAACGGTCAAGAGTAAACTTTTTCATCACATATTTCAAAATTTTTTTAATGTTTAATCCACGCATAAAAACGCAGTTTATTAACGTTTTTAACGTTGAGAAAATTGACAAAAATTTTTTTTTCACTGAAAATGGAAAAAATGTATCGGTCGATGCGAGCTGTCCAGGCCGTGCGGTAATTCCAGCCGGCGATCCGAGGTACTCGAAATTTTTCTAAGTCCGAACGGTCAAGAGTAAACTTTTTCATCACATATTTCAAATTTTTTCAATGTTTAATCCACTCATAAAAACGCAGTTTATTAACGTTTTTAACGTGAGAAAATTGACAAAAATTTTTTTTCACTGAAAATGGAAAAATGTATCGGTCGATGCGGGCTGTCCAGGCCGTGCGGTAATTCCAGCAGGCGATCCGGGGTACTCGAAATTTTTCTAAGTCCGAACGGTCAAGAATAAACTTTTTTATTACATGTTTTAAAAATTTTTCAATGCTTAATCCGTGCATAAGAGTGCAGTTTATTAACGTTTTTAAGGTTGAAAAAATTGACAAAAATTTTTTTTTCTCTGAAAATGAAAAAAATGTATCGGTCGAAGCGGGCTGTCCAGGCCGCGCGGTAATGCCAGCAGGTCGAACGGGGCGACCCGAAATTTTTCTAAGTCCCTGCGGTCAAGAATAAACTTTTTTATTATGCGTTTTAAAATTTTTTCGGCGCTTAATCCATGGATAAAAAGGCAGCCCGAACACGTTTTTAACGTTGAAAAAATT
>NW_027475603.1:22500-30000 GCF_051020985.1 Nomia melanderi | reverse complement strand
AGATGGACTTGGACGCGGTTCGACGTCACGGGATAAATGGACCCTCCTGAACACTACATTTCCCTACGGCGGAACCGCGGGATTCAGTGCTGGGCTAATTCCTGTTCGCTCGCAGCTACTAAGGAAATCCTTGTTAGTTTCTTTTCCTCCGCTTAGTAATATGCTTAAATTCAGCGGGTAATCTCGCCTACTCTGAGGTCGTCGTGAACGTGAATTGTATGAAAATTCAATCGAATTTCATAAAAATCGCTCAAAGGCAAAAAAAACAAAGTCTAGAGGAGAGTGCGTTCGAACACAACAATATTCATATTATAACGTATATAAATGATAAATATACCGCGACACGCGCGACTCCGTATCGTCGCGAAAAATCGTTCGCGAACGCGTCTTATGCGCCTCACCAGTGGTCTCTGCTGCGTCGCGTGTCTATATTCTCTTTTTACACTCTTCTCCTTCTTCTATCACATTTTACTCGATCGCGAAAAAGACTCTCGCTAGACGATCTCGCGCTCCGGTTAACTTTAACGCCCGTCCGAGAAGAATTTTCGGGGACTGGACGACCGAAGCGGATCTCGCGCGGTCTCGCGATCGACAGTGAAGAGAAGTGCAGAAGAGGAAAAGAAGACACGACAAACACACACCATGGGGCGACCGACGCGTTCGTTTCAACGCTTTCGCACAAAGTCGGCGGCGGTTATATATTTATATCATTATATTCCGGCGGACGGGACGCGACGTTCGAAAGCCTCGCCAAAGAGGAGCTCCTGCCTCTTCCTCTCTCTTTTCTACGAGAAAAGATAAACGTATTTTACGGGGATACGGAAACGTTACCACGTGGTGTCACACACGATCGTCCGTCTCTTCTCTATAGCAGAAACCGATAAAAATACACCTCCCGAAAGAGAGTATATGGTGATTCTTTTTATATATATATATTTCGAAATACAACTGAACGTGGCGGAAGCGCACGGTGGTGGTCCAGCGAGGACACGCGACGACGGGGAATAAGAACTATTCGACCCGTTACGAATACGCATGCTCGTCCCGCACGATTTTAACACACACCGTGTTTTTCTCCAGTCGTCAAAGCGTTCGTGCGTCGAATTCGAAAAATAAAAAAAAAAGAAAAACACCTTTTCTCTCTCTCGGGGTAAAAGAGTCGATGTGTATTGTGTATATAAGGTTCTGCGAGAAGTCTCGTTTTGACGTGTGTTCCGCCGATAACGACGATCCTCCGAAACGGGGATACAGAAACGTTACACCTCACAACACGATCTCCGTCTCTTCTCTATAGCAGAAACCGATAAAAATACACCTCCCGAAAGAGAGTATATGGTGATTCTTTTTATATATATATATTTCGAAATTCAACTGAACGTGGCGGAAGCGCACGGTGGTGGTCCAGCGAGGACACGCGACGACGGGGAATAAGAACTATTCGACCCGTTACGAATACGCATGCTCGTCCCGCACGATTTTAACACACACCGTGTTTTTCTCCAGTCGTCAAAGCGTTCGTGCGTCGAATTCGAAAAATAAAAAAAAGAAATACACCTTTTCTCTCTCTCTCGGGGTAAAAAGAGTCGATGTGTATTGTGTATAAAGGTTCTGCTGCGAGAAGTCTCGTTTTGCCGTGTGTTTCGGTAACGACGATCCTCCGAAACGTACATCTCATTCGTAAGAGAGGAAGAAAACAATCTCCCTGGGGCCAGTCGGTAATATACCGACATACGACGTGTCGTGCACATCCGTCTCACGCACGGTATACAAAATATGAATAAAACGTGTGTAGTCTCTCTCTCTCGACTTCTTAATATTTTCTTTCACCTCTGACGCATCATTTCAGGTGACGTCGGGAGCGCGGGAAAAAAAATTTTTCTAAACACACGAAACCGTTCATCTCACGAACAGCCGAAAAAGTTGTCGCTCAGATCCATATCGCAGTGGAGCGGTATCCGCGGGCGGTCGTAATTGAACGACGCACGACGCCGCGAACACTCACGCGAGTCCATACAAACGATTCCGATCGTTTTGCAACAACTAGAACGTACACTGTCCGTGAAATTCACAGAATTTTCGCGTGTCCGCGACAAACGCCGACGAGACACCCATCGTTCGCTCGTACGTAGCATCCTTCTCTTAACCCGACTCAGAGACGTTCTTTGCGCCCTTCGGTAAAAAAACGTTCGATCCGAAGAGGTGAACGACGGCGGGGATTTGACAGAGCTACGCAAGCAGTGTATGGTACGTAAACGACCCTCAGCCAGGCGTGGTCCAGGAATTGTATCCGTGGACCGCAATGTGCGTTCGAAATGTCGATGTTCATGTGTCCTGCAGTTCACACGTTGACGCGCAATTAGCTGCGTTCTTCATCGACCCACGAGCCAAGTGATCCACCGTTCAGGGTAATCGTATAAATTTTATATTTCACATATATAATTTTATTCTCACTTGTTCGACCTAATATCTCTCTTCTTTCAAAGAGAAGATAAAAGTTGATACCTGAATCTCCGACCAGCGCGCGAAGGAGATTCAGGCGTCGCCTTGGAGACGACACCGAAGCCTTTCGAGACGAAAAACGTTCAAGTAATATGTATATATTTCTCGACGTTCCGGGCGTATAGTGCATTCAAAAACCCGCGAAAGACGCAGAAGACTCGCACGCGTGGAAACGACGGGGATATATTTTGTATCCTACCCGATACTGAATCCATCGCGTGCAGTCGACCCTCGCGTTCTTCCGATCAGACGCATCTATTGTTGCGCGCATGTTTTCGCGTCGCATCGCGCGAAACGTTGCACGAATCGTACCGATCGATCGATTGAAAGCAAATAATGAAAAAAGACTTCACAGCTGGCTCTTTGCCGGTCATTCGTCCCATGTTATCTCTTGCCGCGAAATTGGCGCGCAAGAGTTGGGTGTCAGACGCGCGGCTTTAAAACGAGCTTCACGGCCGGTCCCTTCGTTACCGCTTTCGTTCTTTCTCTCGGAACGACCATGAACGAACACGACGAGCGACGCTACGGCATACACACGTCCACGGATTCGATTAAAAAAACAGACTTCACAGCTGGCTCTTTGCCGGTCATTCGTCCCATATTATCTCTTGCCGCGAAATTGGCGCGCAAGAGTTGGGTGTCAGACGCACGGCTTTAAAACGAGCTTCACGGCCGGTCCTCTCAATTCCGTGTACGGTACACGCAAGATGCGGGTTCCACTTCCAGACTACCCGGTCCCTTCTCTCTACGAGAATCGATAGTAGAAGAACGGCTCGAAAACGCGTCTCAGAGACTAGGGGAAAAGAAGCGGTATGCGAGCGAAACGAAAACGCATTATGGAAACGTCGCGAAACAATGTTCGACGGTTGCTCGGTTCCAATCGTGCGGCCGTTTCAATTTCTCGTGCGCTTCACCGTCCCTCCGTAACTCTGGCCGATCGCGTATACCGAAGAGCCGACACGCGCAAAAACCACAGGCATTGTATACTGTGTATATATATATATATATGTTACAGTCACAGCCTTCGCGCGTTTTACTCTCCGACGCGGGGTTTCCACGACGAAAGAGAGACAGTTTCGTGGCGGGTGACTCGGCCGAATCGCTACGACGGGTATTTCTATTATAGAACGAATCATCGCCACCCTTTACCAGTGCCCGACGAAGGAATCACAAGGTCATCTGGAGTTTACAATGCCAGCGACGGTAATTCCAACGAAGACCCGATAAGTCAACTCATCGTTCTATTTCTCCCCGTACAGAAAAGCGAATCGACGCTAATGCACCTCGCGCAAGCACGAACGTTCTCTTCGCGTGGATCGTCCCATCGTCCAAAGATGTAAAGACGCATTGGAGATCGTGGTCTCTGGCGGGCTCATTGCACGCCCCACTGCATATCTTTCCTCGAATCGAGAATGATTCGTCCACTAAGGCTGCGAAACTACGCGTCGAGGAAACTAGGGGAAAGAAGCGGGATGCGAGCGAAACGACAATACATTATGGAAACGTCGCGAAACAATGTTCGGCGGTTGCTCGTTTCCTCCTGCGGACGTTTCATTGCTCGGGCGCTTCACGTCCCTCCGTAACCTTCGCGCGATCGCGTGCCCCGGAGAGCCGGCAACCGGTGAACCACAGGCGTATAAACTATAGTCTTCTATAGCAAGCCTTCGGCGGTTACTCTCCGACGCGGGGATTCCACGACGAGAGAGAATTTCGTGGCGGGTGACATCGGTCGAAACGCTACGACGGGTATTTCTATTATAGAACGAATCATCGCCACCCTTTACCAGTGCCCGACGAAGGAATCACAAGGTCATCTGGAGTTTACAATGCCAGCGACGGTAATTCCAACGAAGACCCGATAAGTCAACTCATCGTTCTATTTCTCCCCGTACAGACAAGCGAATCAACGCTATCGCACCTCACGCATGCACGAACGTTCTCTTCGCGTGAATCGTCCCATCGTCGAAAGATATAGCCGCTTGGAGATCGTGGCCCATCAAGTTCTTCCGTAACTCCTGCGCGATCGCGTACCCCGGAGAGCAGGCAACCGGTGAACCACAGGCGTATAAACTATAGTCTTCTATAGCAAGCCTTCGCGTTTACTCTACGACGCGGGGATTCCACGACGAGAGAGATTTTCGTGGCGGGTGACACGGCCGAATCGCTACGACGGGTATTTCTATTATAGAACGAATCATCGCCACCCTTTACCAGTGCCCGACGAAGGAATCACAAGGTCATCTGGAGTTTACAATGCCAGCGACGGTAATTCCAACGAAGACCCGATAAGTCAACTCATCGTTCTATTTCTCCCCGTACAGAAAAGCGAATCGGCGCTATCGCACCTCACGCAAGCAGGAATGATCTCTTCGCGTGGATCGTCCCATCGTCGAAAGATGTAAGACGTACAGAAATCGTGGTCCATCACGATTATTCGTAACTCTCCGAGTCGCGTATCTGAGAGTAGGGCAAACGGAGAACCACAGGCATAAATAATACTATATATTTCTTATATAGTTAGCCTTCGCGTTTTACTCTCCGACATGGGGATTCCACGACGAGAGAGAGTTTCGTGGCGGGTGACTCGGCCGAATCGCTACGACGGGTATTTCTATTATAGAACGAATCATCGCCACCCTTTACCAGTGCCCGACGAAGGAATCACAAGGTCATCTGGAGTTTACAATGCCAGCGACGGTAATTCCAACGAAGACCCGATAAGTCAACTCATCGTTCTATTTCTCCCCGTACAGAAAAGCGAATCGACGCTATCGCACCTCGCGCGAGCACGTAACTACTCTTCGCGTGGATCGTCCCATCGTCGAAAGATGTAAGACGCACGGAAATCGTGGCCCATCAACGTTTTTTTGTAACTCTGCCGATCGCGTATCACAGAGCCGAGACGCACATACCACAGGCGTATAATACCGTTTTCTTTCGTATGGTAAGCCTTCGCGTTTACTCTTCGGCGCGGGGTTTCCACGTCGAGAGAGACTTTCGTGGCGGGTGACATCGGTCGAAACGCTACGACGGGTATTACTATTATAGAACGAATCATCGCCACCCTTTACCAGTGCCCGACGAAGGAATCACAAGGTCATCTGGAGTTTACAATGCCAGCGACGGTAATTCCAACGAAGACCCGATAAGTCAACTCAACGTTCTATTTCTCCCCGTACAGAAAAGCGAATCGACGCTGTTGCACCTCACGCAAGCACGAACGTTCTCTTCGCGTGGATCGTCCCATCGTCGAAAGATGTAAGACGCACGGAAATCGTGGCACATCACGTGTTTTCGGAACTCTGTCGACCGCGTATCTCAGAGACGACGCGCGCGAACCACTGGCATATACTATTATATATCGCGTTTTACCCTCCGACGCGGGGATTCCACGACGAGAGAGAGTTTCGTGAGCGGGTTGACTCGGAAGAAACGCTACGACGGGTATTTCTATTGTAGAACGCATCATCGCCACCCTTTACCAGTGCCCGACGAAGGAATCACAAGGTCATCTGGAGTTTACAATGCCAGCGACGGTAATTCCAACGAAGACCCGATAAGTCAACTCAACGTTCTATTTCTCCCCGTACAGAAAAGCGAATCGACGCAATCGCACCATACGCGTGCACGTAAACAACTCTTCGCGTGGATCGTCCCATCGTCGAGAGACGTAAGTTTTCATAGTATGAATTCGCGTTTTACTCTCCGACGCGGGGATTCCACGACGAGAGAGAGTTTCGTGAGCGGGTTGACTCGGAAGAAACGCTACGACGGGTATTTCTATTATAGAACGAATCATCGCCACCCTTTACCAGTGCCCGACGAAGGAATCACAAGGTCATCTGGAGTTTACAATGCCAGCGACGGTAATTCCAACGAAGACCCGATAAGTCAACTCAACGTTCTATTGCTCCCCGTACAGAAAAGCGAATCGACGCAATCGCACCATACGCGTGCACGTAACAACTCTTCGCGTGGATCGTCCCATCGTCGAGAGACGTAAGTTTCCATACTATGAATTCGCGTTTTACTCTCCGACGCGGGGATTCCACGACGAGAGAGAGTTTCGTGAGCGGGTTGACTCGGAAGAAACGCTACGACGGGTATTTCTATTATAGAACGAATCATCGCCACCCTTTACCAGTGCCCGACGAAGGAATCACAAGGTCATCTGGAGTTTACAATGCCAGCGACGGTAATTCCAACGAAGACCCGATAAGTCAACTCAACGTTCTATTACTCCCCGTACAGAAAAGCGAATCGACGCAATCGCACCATACGCGTGCACGTAACAACTCTCTTCGCGTGGATCGTCCCATCGTCGAGAGACGTAAGTTTCATAGTAAGCCTTCGGCGTTTTACTCTCCGACGCGGGGATTCCACGACGAGAGAGAGAGTTTCGTGAGCGGGTTGACTCGGAAGAAACGCTACGACGGGTATTTCTATTATAGAACGCATCATCGCCACCCTTTACCAGTGCCCGACGAAGGAATCACAAGGTCATCTGGAGTTTACAATGCCAGCGACGGTAATTCCAACGAAGACCCGATAAGTCAACTCAACGTTCTATTTCTCCCCGTACAGAAAAGCGAATCGACGCAATCGCACCATACGCGTGCACGTAAACAACTCTTCGCGTGGATCGTCCCATCGTCGAGAGACGTAAGTTTTCATAGTATGAATTCGCGTTTTACTCTCCGACGCGGGGATTCCACGACGAGAGAGAGTTTCGTGAGCGGGTTGACTCGGAAGAAACGCTACGACGGGTATTTCTATTATAGAACGCATCATCGCCACCCTTTACCAGTGCCCGACGAAGGAATCACAAGGTCATCTGGAGTTTACAATGCCAGCGACGGTAATTCCAACGAAGACCCGATAAGTCAACTCAACGTTCTATTACTCCCCGTACAGAAAAGCGAATCGACGCAATCGCACCATACGCGTGCACGTAACAACTCTTCGCGTGGATCGTCCCATCGTCGAGAGACGTAAGTTTCC
>NW_027475603.1:12500-17500 GCF_051020985.1 Nomia melanderi | reverse complement strand
GTGTCCAGCCCGTGCGGTAATTCCAGCAGGCGAATCGGACTTCCCGAAATTTTTCTAAGTCCCACGGTCGACACCAACTTTTTTAATAAGCGTTTTAAAATTATTTCAATGTTTAATCCATGCGTAAACATGACGTTTATTAACGTTTTTAACGTTAAAAAAAATTACAAAAATTTATTTTTCGGAAAAATGGAAAAAAACCGATTCGTCGGAGCGAGCTGTCCAGCCCGTGCGGTAATTCCAGCAGGCGAATCGGACTTCCCGAAATTTTCTAAGTCCCACGGTCGACACCAACTTTTTTAATAAGCGTTTTAAAATTATTTCAATGTTTAATCCATGCGTAAACATGACGTTTATTAACGTTTTTAACGTTAAAAAAAATTACAAAAATTTATTTTTCGGAAAAAATGGAAAAAACCGATTCGTCGGAGCGAGGTGTCCAGCCCGTGCGGTAATTCCAGCAGGCGAATCGGACTTCCCGAAATTTTTCTAAGTCCCACGGTCGACACCAACTTTTTTAATAAGCGTTTTAAAATTATTTCAATGTTTAATCCATGCGTAAACATGACGTTTATTAACGTTTTTAACATTAAAAAAAATTACAAAAATTTATTTTTCGGAAAAAAATGGAAAAAAACCGATTCGTCGGAGCGAGCTGTCCAGGCCGTGCGGTAATTCCAGCAGGCGAATCGGACTTCCCGAAATTTTTCTAAGTCCCACGGTCGACACCAACTTTTTTAATAAGCGTTTTAAAATTATTTCAATGTTTAATCCATGCGTAAACATGACGTTTATTAACGTTTTTAACGTTAAAAAAAATTACAAAAATTTATTTTTCGGAAAAAATGGAAAAAACCGATTCGTCGGAGCGAGCTGTCCAGCCCGTGCGGTAATTCCAGCAGGCGAATCGGACTTCCCGAAATTTTTCTAAGTCCCACGGTCGACACCAACTTTTTTAATAAGCGTTTTAAAATTATTTCAATGTTTAATCCATGCGTAAACATGACGTTTATTAACGTTTTTAACGTTAAAAAAAATTACAAAAATTTATTTTTCGGAAAAAATGGAAAAAAACCGATTCGTCGGAGCGAGGTGTCCAGCCCGTGCGGTAATTCCAGCAGGCGAATCGGACTTCCCGAAATTTTCTAAGTCCCACGGTCGACACCAACTTTTTTAATAAGCGTTTTAAAATTATTTCAATGTTTAATCCATGCGTAAACATGACGTTTATTAACGTTTTTAACATTAAAAAAAATTACAAAAATTTATTTTTCGGAAAAAATGGAAAAAACCGATTCGTCGGAGCGAGGTGTCCAGCCCGTGCGGTAATTCCAGCAGGCGAATCGGACTTCCCGAAATTTTTCTAAGTCCCACGGTCGACACCAACTTTTTTAATAAGCGTTTTAAAATTATTTCAATGTTTAATCCATGCGTAAACATGACGTTTATTAACGTTTTTAACGTTAAAAAAAATTACAAAAATTTATTTTTCGGAAAAAATGGAAAAAACCGATTCGTCGGAGCGAGGTGTCCAGCCCGTGCGGTAATTCCAGCAGGCGATCCGGGTACTCGAAATTTTTCTAAGTCCCGACGGTCAAGAGTAAACTTTTTCATCACATATTTCAAAATTTTTTAATGTTTAATCCACGCATAAAAACGCAGTTTATTAACGTTTTTAACGTTGAGAAAATTGACAAAAATTTTTTTTTCACTGAAATGGAAAAAATGTATCGGTCGATGCGGGCTATCCAGGCCGTGCGGTAATTCCAGCAGGCGATCCGGGGTACTCGAAATTTTTCTAAGTCCCGACGGTCAAGAGTAAACTTTTTCATCACATATTTCAAAATTTTTTTAATGTTTAATCCACGCATAAAAACGCAGTTTATTAACGTTTTTAACGTTGAGAAAATTGACAAAAATTTTTTTTTCACTGAAAATGGAAAAAATGTATCGGTCGATGCGGGCTATCCAGGCCGTGCGGTAATTCCAGCAGGCGATCCGGGGTACTCGAAATTTTTCTAAGTCCCGACGGTCAAGAGTAAACTTTTCATCACATATTTCAAAATTTTTTTAATGTTTAATCCACGCATAAAAACGCAGTTTATTAACGTTTTTAACGTTGAGAAAATTGACAAAATTTTTTTTTCACTGAAAATGGAAAAAATGTATCGGTCGATGCGGGCTGTCAGGCCGTGCGGTAATTCCAGCAGGCGATCCGAGGTACTCGAAATTTTTCTAAGTCCGAACGGTCAAGAGTAAACTTTTTCATCACATATTTCAAAATTTTTTAATGTTTAATCCACGCATAAAAACGCAGTTTATTAACGTTTTTAACGTTGAGAAAATTGACAAAATTTTTTTTTCACTGAAAATGGAAAAAATGTATCGGTCGATGCGAGCTGTCCAGGCCGTGCGGTAATTCCAGCAGGCGAATCGGACTTCCCGAAATTTTTCTAAGTCCCACGGTCAAGAGTAAACTTTTTTAATAAGCGTTTTAAAATTATTTCAATGTTTAATCCATGCGTAAACATGATGTTTATTAACGTTTTTTAACATTAAAAAAAATTACAAAAATTTATTTTTCAAAAAAAATGGAAAAAACCGATTCGTCGGAGCGAGGTGTCCAGCCCGTGCGGTAATTCCAGCAGGCGAATCGGACTTCCCGAAATTTTTCTAAGTCCCACGGTCGACACCAACTTTTTTAATAAGCGTTTTAAATTATTTCAATGTTTAATCCATGCGTAAACATGACGTTTATTAACGTTTTTAACGTTAAAAAAAATTACAAAAATTTATTTTTCGGAAAAAATGGAAAAAACCGATTCGTCGGAGCGAGCTGTCCAGCCCGTGCGGTAATTCCAGCAGGCGAATCGGACTTCCCGAAATTTTTCTAAGTCCCACGGTCGACACCAACTTTTTTAATAAGCGTTTTAAAATTATTTCAATGTTTAATCCATGCGTAAACATGACGTTTATTAACGTTTTTAACGTTAAAAAAAATTACAAAAATTTATTTTTCGGAAAAAATGGAAAAAACCGATTCGTCGGAGCGAGGTGTCCAGCCCGTGCGGTAATTCCAGCAGGCGAATCGGACTTCCCGAAATTTTTCTAAGTCCCACGGTCAAGAGTAAACTTTTTTAATAAGCGTTTTAAAATTATTTCAATGTTTAATCCATGCGTAAACATGATGTTTATTAACGTTTTTAACATTAAAAAAAATTACAAAAATTTATTTTTCAAAAAAAATGGAAAAAACCGATTCGTCGGAGCGAGGTGTCCAGCCCGTGCGGTAATTCCAGCAGGCGAATCGGACTTCCGAAATTTTTCTAAGTCCCACGGTCGACACCAACTTTTTTAATAAGCGTTTTAAAATTATTTCAATGTTTAATCCATGCGTAAACATGACGTTTATTAACGTTTTTAACATTAAAAAAAATTACAAAAATTTATTTTCGGAAAAAATGGAAAAAACCGATTCGTCGGAGCGAGCTGTCCAGGCCGTGCGGTAATTCCAGCAGGCGAATCGGACTTCCCGAAATTTTTCTAAGTCCCACGGTCGACACCAACTTTTTTAATAAGCGTTTTAAAATTATTTCAATGTTTAATCCATGCGTAAACATGACGTTTATTAACGTTTTTGACATTAAAAAAAATTACAAAAATTTATTTTCGGAAAAAATGGAAAAACCGATTCGTCGGAGCGTGCTGTCCAGGCCGTGCGGTAATGCCAGCAGGCGATCCGGGGTACTCGAAATTTTTCTAAGTCCGACGGTCAAGAGTAAACTTTTTCATCACATATTTCAAAATTTTTTTAATGTTTAATCCACGCATAAAAACGCAGTTTATTAACGTTTTTAACGTTGAGAAAATTGACAAAATTTTTTTTTCACTGAAAATGGAAAAAATGTATCGGTCGATGCGGGCTATCCAGGCCGTGCGGTAATTCCAGCAGGCGATCCGGGGTACTCGAAATTTTTCTAAGTCCCGACGGTCAAGAGTAACTTTTTCATCACATATTTCAAAATTTTTTTAATGTTTAATCCACGCATAAAAACGCAGTTTATTAACGTTTTTAACGTTGAGAAAATTGACAAAAATTTTTTTTTCACTGAAAATGGAAAAAATGTATCGGTCGATGCGAGCTGTCCAGGCCGTGCGGTAATTCCAGCCGGCGATCCGAGGTACTCGAAATTTTTCTAAGTCCGAACGGTCAAGAGTAAACAACTTTTTCATCACATATTTCAAAATTTTTTCAATGTTTAATCCACGCATAAAAACGCAGTTTATTAACGTTTTTAACGTTGAGAAAATTGACAAAAATTTTTTTTTCACTGAAAATGGAAAAAATGTATCGGTCGATGCGGGCTGTCCAGGCCGTGCGGTAATTCCAGCCGGCGATCCGAGGTACTCGAAATTTTTCTAAGTCCGAACGGTCAAGAATAAACTTTTTTATTACATGTTTTAAAAATTTTTCAATGCTTAATCCGTGCATAAGAGTGCAGTTTATTAACGTTTTTAAGGTTGAAAAAATTGACAAAAATTTTTTTTTCTCTGAAAATGAAAAAAATGTATCGGTCGAAGCGGGCTGTCCAGGCCGCGCGGTAATGCCAGCAGGTCGAACGCGGCGACCCGAAATTTTTCTAAGTCCCTGCGGTCAAGAATAAACTTTTTTATTATGCGTTTTAAAAATTTTTCGGCGCTTAATCCATGGATAAAAAGGCAGCCGAACACGTTTTTAACGTTGAAAAAATTGACCAAAATTTTTTTTTCACAAAAACTGCGAAAAACAGATCGACCGAATCTACTTTTCTCCGTCTCGCGGTAAGTCGAACCGGCCAAACCGGCTGACTCGAATTTTTTCCAAGTCCAACGGTCAGGAATAAAATTTTTTCAAAATTCGGTTTAAAAATTTTCCAACGCTTAAGTCGTGTACGAATAACGATGAAAAAATGTACAAAATTTTTTTTTATCTCGTTATTTTTCAAAGTTCCAGCGGCGTA
>NW_027475603.1:0-7500 GCF_051020985.1 Nomia melanderi | reverse complement strand
CAAAGGCAAAAAAAACAAAGTCTAGAGGAGAGTGCGTTCGAACACAACAATATTCATATTATAACGTATATAAATGATAAATATACCGCGACACGCGCGACTCCGTATCGTCGCGAAAAATCGTTCGCGAACGCGTCTTATGCGCCTCACCAGTGGTCTCTGCTGCGTCGCGTGTCTATATTCTCTTTTTACACTCTTCTCCTTCTTCTATCACATTTTACTCGATCGCGAAAAAGACTCTCGCTAGACGATCTCGCGCTCCGGTTAACTTTAACGCCCGTCCGAGAAGAATTTTCGGGGACTGGACGACCGAAGCGGATCTCGCGCGGTCTCGCGATCGACAGTGAAGAGAAGTGCAGAAGAGGAAAAGAAGACACGACAAACACACACCATGGGGCGACCGACGCGTTCGTTTCAACGCTTTCGCACAAAGTCGGCGGCGGTTATATATTTATATCATTATATTCCGGCGGACGGGACGCGACGTTCGAAAGCCTCGCCAAAGAGGAGCTCCTGCCTCTTCCTCTCTCTTTTCTACGAGAAAAGATAAACGTATTTTACGGGGATACGGAAACGTTACCACGTGGTGTCACACACGATCGTCCGTCTCTTCTCTATAGCAGAAACCGATAAAAATACACCTCCCGAAAGAGAGTATATGGTGATTCTTTTTATATATATATATATATTTCGAAATACAACTGAACGTGGCGGAAGCGCACGGTGGTGGTCCAGCGAGGACACGCGACGACGGGGAATAAGAACTATTCGACCCGTTACGAATACGCATGCTCGTCCCGCACGATTTTAACACACACCGTGTTTTTCTCCAGTCGTCAAAGCGTTCGTGCGTCGAATTCGAAAAATAAAAAAAAAAGAAAAACACCTTTTCTCTCTCTCGGGGTAAAAGAGTCGATGTGTATTGTGTATAAAGGTTCTGCGAGAAGTCTCGTTTTGACGTGTGTTCCGCCGATAACGACGATCCTCCGAAACGGGGATACAGAAACGTTACACCTCACAACACGATCTCCGTCTCTTCTCTATAGCAGAAACCGATAAAATACACCTCCCGAAAGAGAGTATATGGTGATTCTTTTTATATATCATATATTTCGAAATTCAACTGAACGTGGCGGAAGCGCACGGTGGTGGTCCAGCGAGGACACGCGACGACGGGAATAAGAACTATTCGACCCGTTACGAATACGCATGCTCGTCCCGCACGATTTTAACACACACCGTGTTTTTCTCCAGTCGTCAAAGCGTTCGTGCGTCGAATTCGAAAAATAAAAAAAAGAAATACACCTTTTCTCTCTCTCTCGGGGTAAAAAGAGTCGATGTGTATTGTGTATAAAGGTTCTGCTGCGAGAAGTCTCGTTTTGCCGTGTGTTTCGGTAACGACGATCCTCCGAAACGTACATCTCATTCGTAAGAGAGGAAGAAAACAATCTCCCTGGGGCCAGTCGGTAATATACCGACATACGACGTGTCGTGCACATCCGTCTCACGCACGGTATACAAAATATGAATAAAACGTGTGTAGTCTCTCTCTCTCTCGACTTCTTAATATTTTCTTTCACCTCTGACGCATCATTTCAGGTGACGTCGGGAGCGCGGGAAAAAAAATTTTTCTAAACACACGAAACCGTTCATCTCACGAACAGCCGAAAAAGTTGTCGCTCAGATCCATATCGCAGTGGAGCGGTATCCGCGGGCGGTCGTAATTGAACGACGCACGACGCCGCGAACACTCACGCGAGTCCATACAAACGATTCCGATCGTTTTGCAACAACTAGAACGTACACTGTCCGTGAAATTCACAGAATTTTCGCGTGTCCGCGACAAACGCCGACGAGACACCCATCGTTCGCTCGTACGTAGCATCCTTCTCTTAACCCGACTCAGAAACGTTCTTTGCGCCCTTCGGTAAAAAAACGTTCGATCCGAAGAGGTGAACGACGGCGGGATTTGACAGAGCTACGCAAGCAGTGTATGGTACGTAAACGACCCTCAGCCAGGCGTGGTCCAGGAATTGTATCCGTGGACCGCAATGTGCGTTCGAAATGTCGATGTTCATGTGTCCTGCAGTTCACACGTTGACGCGCAATTAGCTGCGTTCTTCATCGACCCACGAGCCAAGTGATCCACCGTTCAGGGTAATCGTATAAATTTTATATTTCACATATATAATTTTATTCTCATTTGTTCGACCTAATATCTCTCTTCTTTCAAAGAGAAGATAAAAGTTGATACCTGAATCTCCGACCAGCGCGCGAAGGAGATTCAGGCGTCGCCTTGGAGACGACACCGAAGCCTTTCGAGACGAAAAACGTTCAAGTAATATGTATATATTTCTCGACGTTCCGGGCGTATAGTGCATTCAAAACCCGCGAAAGACGCAGAAGACTCGCACGCGTGGAAACGACGGGGATATATTTTGTATCCTACCCGATACTGAATCCATCGCGTGCAGTCGACCCTCGCGTTCTTCCGATCAGACGCATCTATTGTTGCGCGCATGTTTTCGCGTCGCATCGCGCGAACGTTGCACGAATCGTACCGATCGATCGATTGAAAGCAAATAATGAAAAAAGACTTCACAGCTGGCTCTTTGCCGGTCATTCGTCCCATGTTATCTCTTGCCGCGAAATTGGCGCGCAAGAGTTGGGTGTCAGACGCGCGGCTTTAAAACGAGCTTCACGGCCGGTCCCTTCGTTACCGCTTTCGTTCTTTCTCTCGGAACGACCATGAACGAACACGACGAGCGACGCTACGGCATACACACGTCCACGGATTCGATTAAAAAAACAGACTTCACAGCTGGCTCTTTGCCGGTCATTCGTCCCATATTATCTCTTGCCGCGAAATTGGCGCGCAAGAGTTGGGTGTCAGACGCACGGCTTTAAAACGAGCTTCACGGCCGGTCCTCTCAATTCCGTGTACGGTACACGCAAGATGCGGGTTCCACTTCCAGACTACCCGGTCCCTTCTCTCTACGAGAATCGATAGTAGAAGAACGGCTCGAAAACGCGTCTCAGAGACTAGGGGAAAAGAAGCGGTATGCGAGCGAAACGAAAACGCATTATGGAAACGTCGCGAAACAATGTTCGACGGTTGCTCGGTTCCAATCGTGCGGCCGTTTCAATTTCTCGTGCGCTTCACCGTCCCTCCGTAACTCTGGCCGATCGCGTATACCGAAGAGCCGACACGCGCAAAAACCACAGGCATTGTATACTGTATATATATATGTTACAGTCACAGCCTTCGCGCGTTTTACTCTCCGACGCGGGGTTTCCACGACGAAGAGAGACAGTTTCGTGGCGGGTGACTCGGCCGAATCGCTACGACGGGTATTTCTATTATAGAACGAATCATCGCCACCCTTTACCAGTGCCCGACGAAGGAATCACAAGGTCATCTGGAGTTTACAATGCCAGCGACGGTAATTCCAACGAAGACCCGATAAGTCAACTCATCGTTCTATTTCTCCCCGTACAGAAAAGCGAATCGACGCTAACGCACCTCGCGCAAGCACGAACGTTCTCTTCGCGTGGATCATCCCATCGTCGAAAGATGTAAAGACGCATTGGAGATCGTGGTCTCTGGCGGGCTCATTGCACGCCCCACTGCATATCTTTCCTCGAATCGAGAATGATTCGTCCACTAAGGCTGCGAAACTACGCGTCGAGGAAACTAGGGGAAAGAAGCGGGATGCGAGCGAAACGACAATACATTATGGAAACGTCGCGAAACAATGTTCGGCGGTTGCTCGTTTCCTCCTGCGGACGTTTCATTGCTCGGGCGCTTCACGTCCCTCCGTACCTTCGCGCGATCGCGTGCCCCGGAGAGCCGGCAACCGGTGAACCACAGGCGTATAAACTATAGTCTTCTATAGCAAGCCTTCGGCGGTTACTCTCCGACGCGGGGATTCCACGACGAGAGAGAATTTCGTGGCGGGTGACATCGGTCGAAACGCTACGACGGGTATTTCTATTATAGAACGAATCATCGCCACCCTTTACCAGTGCCCGACGAAGGAATCACAAGGTCATCTGGAGTTTACAATGCCAGCGACGGTAATTCCAACGAAGACCCGATAAGTCAACTCATCGTTCTATTTCTCCCCGTACAGACAAGCGAATCAACGCTATCGCACCTCACGCATGCACGAACGTTCTCTTCGCGTGAATCGTCCCATCGTCGAAAGATATAGCCGCTTGGAGATCGTGGCCCATCAAGTTCTTCCGTAACTCCTGCGCGATCGCGTACCCGGAGAGCAGGCAACCGGTGAACCACAGGCGTATAAACTATAGTCTTCTATAGCAAGCCTTCGCGTTTACTCTACGACGCGGGGATTCCACGACGAGAGAGATTTTCGTGCGGGTGACACGGCCGAATCGCTACGACGGGTATTTCTATTATAGAACGAATCATCGCCACCCTTTACCAGTGCCCGACGAAGGAATCACAAGGTCATCTGGAGTTTACAATGCCAGCGACGGTAATTCCAACGAAGACCCGATAAGTCAACTCATCGTTCTATTTCTCCCCGTACAGAAAAGCGAATCGGCGCTATCGCACCTCACGCAAGCAGGAATGATCTCTTCGCGTGGATCGTCCCATCGTCGAAAGATGTAAGACGTACAGAAATCGTGGTCCATCACGATTATTCGTAACTCTCCGAGTCGCGTATCTGAGAGTAGGGCAAACGGAGAACCACAGGCATAAATAATACTATGATATTTCTTATATATAGTTAGCCTTCGCGTTTTACTCTCCGACATGGGGATTCCACGACGAGAGAGAGTTTCGTGGCGGGTGACTCGGCCGAATCGCTACGACGGGTATTTCTATTATAGAACGAATCATCGCCACCCTTTACCAGTGCCCGACGAAGGAATCACAAGGTCATCTGGAGTTCACAATGCCAGCGACGGTAATTCCAACGAAGACCCGATAAGTCAACTCATCGTTCTATTTCTCCCCGTACAGAAAAGCGAATCGACGCTATCGCACCTCGCGCGAGCACGTAACTACTCTTCGCGTGGATCGTCCCATCGTCGAAAGATGTAAGACGCACGGAAATCGTGGCCCATCAACGTTTTTTTGTAACTCTGCCGATCGCGTATCACAGAGCCGAGACGCACATACCACAGGCGTATAATACCGTTTTCTTTCGTATGGTAAGCCTTCGCGTTTACTCTTCGGCGCGGGGTTTCCACGTCGAGAGAGACTTTCGTGGCGGGTGACATCGGTCGAAACGCTACGACGGGTATTACTATTATAGAACGAATCATCGCCACCCTTTACCAGTGCCCGACGAAGGAATCACAAGGTCATCTGGAGTTTACAATGCCAGCGACGGTAATTCCAACGAAGACCCGATAAGTCAACTCAACGTTCTATTTCTCCCCGTACAGAAAAGCGAATCGACGCTGTTGCACCTCACGCAAGCACGAACGTTCTCTTCGCGTGGATCGTCCATCGTCGAAAGATGTAAGACGCACGGAAATCGTGGCACATCACGTGTTTTCGGAACTCTGTCGACCGCGTATCTCAGAGACGACGCGCGCGAACCACTGGCATATACTATTATATATCGCGTTTTACCCTCCGACGCGGGGATTCCACGACGAGAGAGAGTTTCGTGAGCGGGTTGACTCGGAAGAAACGCTACGACGGGTATTTCTATTATAGAACGCATCATCGCCACCCTTTACCAGTGCCGACGAAGGAATCACAAGGTCATCTGGAGTTTACAATGCCAGCGACGGTAATTCCAACGAAGACCCGATAAGTCAACTCAACGTTCTATTGCTCCCCGTACAGAAAAGCGAATCGACGCAATCGCACCATACGCGTGCACGTAACAACTCTTCGCGTGGATCGTCCCATCGTCGAGAGACGTAAGTTTCCATACTATGAATTCGCGTTTTACTCTCCGACGCGGGGATTCCACGACGAGAGAGAGTTTCGTGAGCGGGTTGACTCGGAAGAAACGCTACGACGGGTATTTCTATTATAGAACGCATCATCGCCACCCTTTACCAGTGCCCGACGAAGGAATCACAAGGTCATCTGGAGTTTACAATGCCAGCGACGGTAATTCCAACGAAGACCCGATAAGTCAACTCAACGTTCTATTGCTCCCCGTACAGAAAAGCGAATCGACGCAATCGCACCATACGCGTGCACGTAACAACTCTTCGCGTGGATCGTCCCATCGTCGAGAGACGTAAGTTTCCATACTATGAATTCGCGTTTTACTCTCCGACGCGGGGATTCCACGACGAGAGAGAGTTTCGTGAGCGGGTTGACTCGGAAGAAACGCTACGACGGGTATTTCTATTATAGAACGCATCATCGCCACCCTTTACCAGTGCCCGACGAAGGAATCACAAGGTCATCTGGAGTTTACAATGCCAGCGACGGTAATTCCAACGAAGACCCGATAAGTCAACTCAACGTTCTATTACTCCCCGTACAGAAAAGCGAATCGACGCAATCGCACCATACGCGTGCACGTAACAACTCTTCGCGTGGATCGTCCATCGTCGAGAGACGTAAGTTTTCATAGTAAGCCTTCGGCGTTTTACTCTCCGACGCGGGGATTCCACGACGAGAGAGAGAGTTTCGTGAGCGGGTTGACTCGGAAGAAACGCTACGACGGGTATTTCTATTATAGAACGCATCATCGCCACCCTTTACCAGTGCCCGACGAAGGAATCACAAGGTCATCTGGAGTTTACAATGCCAGCGACGGTAATTCCAACGAAGACCCGATAAGTCAACTCAACGTTCTATTTCTCCCCGTACAGAAAAGCGAATCGACGCAATCGCACCATACGCGTGCACGTAAACAACTCTTCGCGTGGATCGTCCATCGTCGAGAGACGTAAGTTTTCATAGTATTAATTCGCGTTTTACTCTCCGACGCGGGGATTCCACGACGAGAGAGAGTTTCGTGAGCGGGTTGACTCGGAAGAAACGCTACGACGGGTATTTCTATTATAGAACGCATCATCGCCACCCTTTACCAGTGCCCGACGAAGGAATCACAAGGTCATCTGGAGTTTACAATGCCAGCGACGGTAATTCCAACGAAGACCCGATAAGTCAACTCAACGTTCTATTTCTCCCCGTACAGAAAAGCGAATCGACGCAATCGCACCATACGCGTGCCCGTAACAACTCTTCGCGTGGATCGTCCCATCGTCGAGAGACGTAAGTTTTCATAGTATGAATTCGCGTTTTACTCTCCGACGCGGGGATTCCACGACGAGAGAGAGTTTCGTGAGCGGGTTGACTCGGAAGAAAACGCTACGACGGGTATTTCTATTATAGAACGCATCATCGCCACCCTTTACCAGTGCCGACGAAGGAATCACAAGGTCATCTGGAGTTTACAATGCCAGCGACGGTAATTCCAACGAAGACCCGATAAGTCAACTCAACGTTCTATTACTCCCCGTACAGAAAAGCGAATCGACGCAATCGCA
>NW_027475602.1:35000-38333 GCF_051020985.1 Nomia melanderi | reverse complement strand
GAAATTTTTCTAAGTCCCACGGTCGACACCAACTTTTTTAATAAGCGTTTTAAAATTATTTCAATGTTTAATCCATGCGTAAACATGACGTTTATTAACGTTTTTAACGTTAAAAAAAATTACAAAAATTTATTTTTCGGAAAAAATGGAAAAAACCGATTCGTCGGAGCGAGCTGTCCAGCCCGTGCGGTAATTCCAGCAGGCGAATCGGACTTCCCGAAATTTTTCTAAGTCCCACGGTCGACACCAACTTTTTTAATAAGCGTTTTAAAATTATTTCAATGTTTAATCCATGCGTAAACATGACGTTTATTAACGTTTTTAACGTTAAAAAAAATTACAAAAATTTATTTTTCGGAAAAAATGGAAAAAACCGATTCGTCGGAGCGAGGTGTCCAGCCCGTGCGGTAATTCCAGCAGGCGAATCGGACTTCCCGAAATTTTTCTAAGTCCCACGGTCGACACCAACTTTTTTAATAAGCGTTTTAAAATTATTTCAATGTTTAATCCATGCGTAAACATGACGTTTATTAACGTTTTTAACATTAAAAAAAATTACAAAAATTTATTTTTCGGAAAAAAATGGAAAAAACCGATTCGTCGGAGCGAGGTGTCCAGCCCGTGCGGTAATTCCAGCAGGCGAATCGGACTTCCCGAAATTTTTCTAAGTCCCACGGTCGACACCAACTTTTTTAATAAGCGTTTTAAAATTATTTCAATGTTTAATCCATGCGTAAACATGACGTTTATTAACGTTTTTAACGTTAAAAAAAATTACAAAAATTTATTTTTCGGAAAAAATGGAAAAAACCGATTCGTCGGAGCGAGGTGTCCAGCCCGTGCGGTAATTCCAGCAGGCGATCCGGGGTACTCGAAATTTTTCTAAGTCCCGACGGTCAAGAGTAAACTTTTTCATCACATATTTCAAAATTTTTTTAATGTTTAATCCACGCATAAAAACGCAGTTTATTAACGTTTTTAACGTTGAGAAAATTGACAAAAATTTTTTTTTCACTGAAAATGGAAAAAATGTATCGGTCGATGCGGGCTATCCAGGCCGTGCGGTAATTCCAGCAGGCGATCCGGGGTACTCGAAATTTTTCTAAGTCCCGACGGTCAAGAGTAAACTTTTTCATCACATATTTCAAAATTTTTTTAATGTTTAATCCACGCATAAAAACGCAGTTTATTAACGTTTTTAACGTTGAGAAAATTGACAAAAATTTTTTTTTCACTGAAAATGGAAAAAATGTATCGGTCGATGCGGGCTATCCAGGCCGTGCGGTAATTCCAGCAGGCGATCCGGGGTACTCGAAATTTTTCTAAGTCCCGACGGTCAAGAGTAAACTTTTTCATCACATATTTCAAAATTTTTTTAATGTTTAATCCACGCATAAAAACGCAGTTTATTAACGTTTTTAACGTTGAGAAAATTGACAAAAATTTTTTTTTCACTGAAAATGGAAAAAATGTATCGGTCGATGCGGGCTGTCCAGGCCGTGCGGTAATTCCAGCAGGCGATCCGAGGTACTCGAAATTTTTCTAAGTCCGAACGGTCAAGAGTAAACTTTTTCATCACATATTTCAAAATTTTTTTAATGTTTAATCCACGCATAAAAACGCAGTTTATTAACGTTTTTAACGTTGAGAAAATTGACAAAAATTTTTTTTTCACTGAAAATGGGGAAAAAATGTATCGGTCGATGCGAGCTGTCCAGGCCGTGCGGTAATTCCAGCAGGCGAATCGGACTTCCCGAAATTTTTCTAAGTCCCACGGTCAAGAGTAAACTTTTTTAATAAGCGTTTTAAAATTATTTCAATGTTTAATCCATGCGTAAACATGATGTTTATTAACGTTTTTAACATTAAAAAAAATTACAAAAATTTATTTTTCAAAAAAAATGGAAAAAACCGATTCGTCGGAGCGAGGTGTCCAGCCCGTGCGGTAATTCCAGCAGGCGAATCGGACTTCCCGAAATTTTTCTAAGTCCCACGGTCGACACCAACTTTTTTAATAAGCGTTTTAAAATTATTTCAATGTTTAATCCATGCGTAAACATGACGTTTATTAACGTTTTTAACGTTAAAAAAAATTACAAAAATTTATTTTTCGGAAAAAATGGAAAAAACCGATTCGTCGGAGCGAGCTGTCCAGCCCGTGCGGTAATTCCAGCAGGCGAATCGGACTTCCCGAAATTTTTCTAAGTCCCACGGTCGACACCAACTTTTTTAATAAGCGTTTTAAAATTATTTCAATGTTTAATCCATGCGTAAACATGACGTTTATTAACGTTTTTAACGTTAAAAAAAATTACAAAAATTTATTTTTCGGAAAAAATGGAAAAAACCGATTCGTCGGAGCGAGGTGTCCAGCCCGTGCGGTAATTCCAGCAGGCGAATCGGACTTCCCGAAATTTTTCTAAGTCCCACGGTCAAGAGTAAACTTTTTTAATAAGCGTTTTAAAATTATTTCAATGTTTAATCCATGCGTAAACATGATGTTTATTAACGTTTTTAACATTAAAAAAAATTACAAAAATTTATTTTTCAAAAAAAATGGAAAAAACCGATTCGTCGGAGCGAGGTGTCCAGCCCGTGCGGTAATTCCAGCAGGCGAATCGGACTTCCCGAAATTTTTCTAAGTCCCACGGTCGACACCAACTTTTTTAATAAGCGTTTTAAAATTATTTCAATGTTTAATCCATGCGTAAACATGACGTTTATTAACGTTTTTAACATTAAAAAAAATTACAAAAATTTATTTTTCGGAAAAAATGGAAAAAACCGATTCGTCGGAGCGAGCTGTCCAGGCCGTGCGGTAATTCCAGCAGGCGAATCGGACTTCCCGAAATTTTTCTAAGTCCCACGGTCGACACCAACTTTTTTAATAAGCGTTTTAAAATTATTTCAATGTTTAATCCATGCGTAAACATGACGTTTATTAACGTTTTTGACATTAAAAAAAATTACAAAAATTTATTTTTCGGAAAAAATGGAAAAAACCGATTCGTCGGAGCGTGCTGTCCAGGCCGTGCGGTAATGCCAGCAGGCGATCCGGGGTACTCGAAATTTTTCTAAGTCCCGACGGTCAAGAGTAAACTTTTTCATCACATATTTCAAAATTTTTTTAATGTTTAATCCACGCATAAAAACGCAGTTTATTAACGTTTTTAACGTTGAGAAAATTGACAAAAATTTTTTTTTCACTGAAAATGGAAAAAATGTATCGGTCGATGCGGGCTATCCAGGCCGTGCGGTAATTCCAGCAGGCGATCCGGGGTACTCGAAATTTTTCTAAGTCCCGACGGTCAAGAGTAAACTTTTTCATCACAT
>NW_027475602.1:22500-27500 GCF_051020985.1 Nomia melanderi | reverse complement strand
ATACAAAATATGAATAAAACGTGTGTAGTCTCTCTCTCTCGACTTCTTAATATTTTCTTTCACCTCTGACGCATCATTTCAGGTGACGTCGGGAGCGCGGGAAAAAAAATTTTTCTAAACACACACGAAACCGTTCATCTCACGAACAGCCGAAAAAGTTGTCGCTCAGATCCATATCGCAGTGGAGCGGTATCCGCGGGCGGTCGTAATTGAACGACGCACGACGCCGCGAACACTCACGCGAGTCCATACAAACGATTCCGATCGTTTTGCAACAACTAGAACGTACACTGTCCGTGAAATTCACAGAATTTTCGCGTGTCCGCGACAAACGCCGACGAGACACCCATCGTTCGCTCGTACGTAGCATCCTTCTCTTAACCCGACTCAGAGACGTTCTTTGCGCCCTTCGGTAAAAAAACGTTCGATCCGAAGAGGTGAACGACGGCGGGGATTTGACAGAGCTACGCAAGCAGTGTATGGTACGTAAACGACCCTCAGCCAGGCGTGGTCCAGGAATTGTATCCGTGGACCGCAATGTGCGTTCGAAATGTCGATGTTCATGTGTCCTGCAGTTCACACGTTGACGCGCAATTAGCTGCGTTCTTCATCGACCCACGAGCCAAGTGATCCACCGTTCAGGGTAATCGTATAAATTTTATATTTCACATATATAATTTTATTCTCACTTGTTCGACCTAATATCTCTCTTCTTTCAAAGAGAAGATAAAAGTTGATACCTGAATCTCCGACCAGCGCGCGAAGGAGATTCAGGCGTCGCCTTGGAGACGACACCGAAGCCTTTCGAGACGAAAAACGTTCAAGTAATATGTATATATTTCTCGACGTTCCGGGCGTATAGTGCATTCAAAAACCCGCGAAAGACGCAGAAGACTCGCACGCGTGGAAACGACGGGGATATATTTTGTATCCTACCCGATACTGAATCCATCGCGTGCAGTCGACCCTCGCGTTCTTCCGATCAGACGCATCTATTGTTGCGCGCATGTTTTCGCGTCGCATCGCGCGAAACGTTGCACGAATCGTACCGATCGATCGATTGAAAGCAAATAATGAAAAAAGACTTCACAGCTGGCTCTTTGCCGGTCATTCGTCCCATGTTATCTCTTGCCGCGAAATTGGCGCGCAAGAGTTGGGTGTCAGACGCGCGGCTTTAAAACGAGCTTCACGGCCGGTCCCTTCGTTACCGCTTTCGTTCTTTCTCTCGGAACGACCATGAACGAACACGACGAGCGACGCTACGGCATACACACGTCCACGGATTCGATTAAAAAAACAGACTTCACAGCTGGCTCTTTGCCGGTCATTCGTCCCATATTATCTCTTGCCGCGAAATTGGCGCGCAAGAGTTGGGTGTCAGACGCACGGCTTTAAAACGAGCTTCACGGCCGGTCCTCTCAATTCCGTGTACGGTACACGCAAGATGCGGGTTCCACTTCCAGACTACCCGGTCCCTTCTCTCTACGAGAATCGATAGTAGAAGAACGGCTCGAAAACGCGTCTCAGAGACTAGGGGAAAAGAAGCGGTATGCGAGCGAAACGAAAACGCATTATGGAAACGTCGCGAAACAATGTTCGACGGTTGCTCGGTTCCAATCGTGCGGCCGTTTCAATTTCTCGTGCGCTTCACCGTCCCTCCGTAACTCTGGCCGATCGCGTATACCGAAGAGCCGACACGCGCAAAAACCACAGGCATTGTATACTGTGTATATATATATATATATGTTACAGTCACAGCCTTCGCGCGTTTTACTCTCCGACGCGGGGTTTCCACGACGAAAGAGAGACAGTTTCGTGGCGGGTGACTCGGCCGAATCGCTACGACGGGTATTTCTATTATAGAACGAATCATCGCCACCCTTTACCAGTGCCCGACGAAGGAATCACAAGGTCATCTGGAGTTTACAATGCCAGCGACGGTAATTCCAACGAAGACCCGATAAGTCAACTCATCGTTCTATTTCTCCCCGTACAGAAAAGCGAATCGACGCTAATGCACCTCGCGCAAGCACGAACGTTCTCTTCGCGTGGATCGTCCCATCGTCCAAAGATGTAAAGACGCATTGGAGATCGTGGTCTCTGGCGGGCTCATTGCACGCCCCACTGCATATCTTTCCTCGAATCGAGAATGATTCGTCCACTAAGGCTGCGAAACTACGCGTCGAGGAAACTAGGGGAAAGAAGCGGGATGCGAGCGAAACGACAATACATTATGGAAACGTCGCGAAACAATGTTCGGCGGTTGCTCGTTTCCTCCTGCGGACGTTTCATTGCTCGGGCGCTTCACGTCCCTCCGTAACCTTCGCGCGATCGCGTGCCCCGGAGAGCCGGCAACCGGTGAACCACAGGCGTATAAACTATAGTCTTCTATAGCAAGCCTTCGGCGGTTACTCTCCGACGCGGGGATTCCACGACGAGAGAGAATTTCGTGGCGGGTGACATCGGTCGAAACGCTACGACGGGTATTTCTATTATAGAACGAATCATCGCCACCCTTTACCAGTGCCCGACGAAGGAATCACAAGGTCATCTGGAGTTTACAATGCCAGCGACGGTAATTCCAACGAAGACCCGATAAGTCAACTCATCGTTCTATTTCTCCCCGTACAGACAAGCGAATCAACGCTATCGCACCTCACGCATGCACGAACGTTCTCTTCGCGTGAATCGTCCCATCGTCGAAAGATATAGCCGCTTGGAGATCGTGGCCCATCAAGTTCTTCCGTAACTCCTGCGCGATCGCGTACCCCGGAGAGCAGGCAACCGGTGAACCACAGGCGTATAAACTATAGTCTTCTATAGCAAGCCTTCGCGTTTACTCTACGACGCGGGGATTCCACGACGAGAGAGATTTTCGTGGCGGGTGACACGGCCGAATCGCTACGACGGGTATTTCTATTATAGAACGAATCATCGCCACCCTTTACCAGTGCCCGACGAAGGAATCACAAGGTCATCTGGAGTTTACAATGCCAGCGACGGTAATTCCAACGAAGACCCGATAAGTCAACTCATCGTTCTATTTCTCCCCGTACAGAAAAGCGAATCGGCGCTATCGCACCTCACGCAAGCAGGAATGATCTCTTCGCGTGGATCGTCCCATCGTCGAAAGATGTAAGACGTACAGAAATCGTGGTCCATCACGATTATTCGTAACTCTCCGAGTCGCGTATCTGAGAGTAGGGCAAACGGAGAACCACAGGCATAAATAATACTATATATTTCTTATATAGTTAGCCTTCGCGTTTTACTCTCCGACATGGGGATTCCACGACGAGAGAGAGTTTCGTGGCGGGTGACTCGGCCGAATCGCTACGACGGGTATTTCTATTATAGAACGAATCATCGCCACCCTTTACCAGTGCCCGACGAAGGAATCACAAGGTCATCTGGAGTTTACAATGCCAGCGACGGTAATTCCAACGAAGACCCGATAAGTCAACTCATCGTTCTATTTCTCCCCGTACAGAAAAGCGAATCGACGCTATCGCACCTCGCGCGAGCACGTAACTACTCTTCGCGTGGATCGTCCCATCGTCGAAAGATGTAAGACGCACGGAAATCGTGGCCCATCAACGTTTTTTTGTAACTCTGCCGATCGCGTATCACAGAGCCGAGACGCACATACCACAGGCGTATAATACCGTTTTCTTTCGTATGGTAAGCCTTCGCGTTTACTCTTCGGCGCGGGGTTTCCACGTCGAGAGAGACTTTCGTGGCGGGTGACATCGGTCGAAACGCTACGACGGGTATTACTATTATAGAACGAATCATCGCCACCCTTTACCAGTGCCCGACGAAGGAATCACAAGGTCATCTGGAGTTTACAATGCCAGCGACGGTAATTCCAACGAAGACCCGATAAGTCAACTCAACGTTCTATTTCTCCCCGTACAGAAAAGCGAATCGACGCTGTTGCACCTCACGCAAGCACGAACGTTCTCTTCGCGTGGATCGTCCCATCGTCGAAAGATGTAAGACGCACGGAAATCGTGGCACATCACGTGTTTTCGGAACTCTGTCGACCGCGTATCTCAGAGACGACGCGCGCGAACCACTGGCATATACTATTATATATCGCGTTTTACCCTCCGACGCGGGGATTCCACGACGAGAGAGAGTTTCGTGAGCGGGTTGACTCGGAAGAAACGCTACGACGGGTATTTCTATTGTAGAACGCATCATCGCCACCCTTTACCAGTGCCCGACGAAGGAATCACAAGGTCATCTGGAGTTTACAATGCCAGCGACGGTAATTCCAACGAAGACCCGATAAGTCAACTCAACGTTCTATTTCTCCCCGTACAGAAAAGCGAATCGACGCAATCGCACCATACGCGTGCACGTAAACAACTCTTCGCGTGGATCGTCCCATCGTCGAGAGACGTAAGTTTTCATAGTATGAATTCGCGTTTTACTCTCCGACGCGGGGATTCCACGACGAGAGAGAGTTTCGTGAGCGGGTTGACTCGGAAGAAACGCTACGACGGGTATTTCTATTATAGAACGAATCATCGCCACCCTTTACCAGTGCCCGACGAAGGAATCACAAGGTCATCTGGAGTTTACAATGCCAGCGACGGTAATTCCAACGAAGACCCGATAAGTCAACTCAACGTTCTATTGCTCCCCGTACAGAAAAGCGAATCGACGCAATCGCACCATACGCGTGCACGTAACAACTCTTCGCGTGGATCGTCCCATCGTCGAGAGACGTAAGTTTCCATACTATGAATTCGCGTTTTACTCTCCGACGCGGGGATTCCACGACGAGAGAGAGTTTCGTGAGCGGGTTGACTCGGAAGAAACGCTACGACGGGTATTTCTATTATAGAACGAATCATCGCCACCCTTTACCAGTGCCCGACGAAGGAATCACAAGGTCATCTGGAGTTTACAATGCCAGCGACGGTAATTCCAACGAAGACCCGATAAGTCAACTCAACGTTCTATTACTCCCCGTACAGAAAAGCGAATCG
>NW_027475602.1:0-17500 GCF_051020985.1 Nomia melanderi | reverse complement strand
CGACCCGTGGTCATGCTGTGTAGAGAAAAATTCGCAACGGAACGCGGTACAGAACAGTCGAGGAATGGACCTCGAGGAGCTGAACGACTGCTTCTCGACCGAGATCGTAGAATAGCCGCTCGCCCGCCGCTGCGCCGACCGGTCCGCTCGAACCGACGTGCTCTCTTATAGTAACCAAACGGGCGGCCGCGACGACCGCGGCGCCGGCCGCTCAGCACGGGCGCTTATGGTGGTAAACTGCCGCGCGTACAGACCAACCGGCCGGGCTGCTGGTACTTAGCCGCTGAAACTATGGTCGATTCGAACATATATTAACATACGATTTTTATTCGATAAATCGTTATTGTACATATTAAACGTTAGTTTCCACCGAAAGAAAAATTTTTAGAATTTTTTTTTCCAAAAATTGCAAGAGTAAACTTTTTTAATATTCGATTTAAAAATTTTTAAATGCTTAATCCTTACATTAAACTACTGGAGAACTCAGAAATCATAATGAAAAAAATTACAAAAATTTATTTTTCTCAGAAACTCCGAAAAACAGAGTGGTCGAATCCGTGCAAGCCGGAATTTTTCTAAGTCCCCACGGGTCAAGAGTAAACTTTTTAATAAGCGTTTTAAAATTATTTCAATGTTTAATCCATGCGTAAACATGATGTTTATTAACGTTTTTAACATTAAAAAAAATTACAAAAATTTATTTTTCAAAAAAATGGAAAAAACCGATTCGTCGGAGCGAGGTGTCCAGCCCGTGCGGTAATTCCAGCAGGCGAATCGGACTTCCCGAAATTTTTCTAAGTCCCACGGTCGACACCAACTTTTTTAATAAGCGTTTTTATAAATTATTTCAATGTTTAATCCATGCGTAAACATGACGTTTATTAACGTTTTTAACGTTAAAAAAAATTACAAAAATTTATTTTCGGAAAAAATGGAAAAAACCGATTCGTCGGAGCGAGCTGTCCAGCCCGTGCGGTAATTCCAGCAGGCGAATCGGACTTCCCCGAAATTTTTCTAAGTCCCACGGTCGACACCAACTTTTTTAATAAGCGTTTTAAAATTATTTCAATGTTTAATCCATGCGTAAACATGACGTTTATTAACGTTTTTAACGTTAAAAAAAATTACAAAAATTTATTTTTCGGAAAAATGGAAAAAACCGATTCGTCGGAGCGAGGTGTCCAGCCCGTGCGGTAATTCCAGCAGGCGAATCGGACTTCCCCGAAATTTTTCTAAGTCCCACGGTCGACACCAACTTTTTTAATAAGCGTTTTAAAATTATTTCAATGTTTAATCCATGCGTAAACATGACGTTTATTAACGTTTTTAACATTAAAAACAAATTACAAAAATTTATTTTTCGGAAAAAATGGAAAAAACCGATTCGTCGGAGCGAGCTGTCCAGGCCGTGCGGTAATTCCAGCAGGCGAATCGGACTTCCCGAAATTTTTCTAAGTCCCACGGTCGACACCAACTTTTTTAATAAGCGTTTTAAAATTATTTCAATGTTTAATCCATGCGTAAACATGACGTTTATTAACGTTTTTAACGTTAAAAAAAATTACAAAAATTTATTTTTCGGAAAAAATGGAAAAAACCGATTCGTCGGAGCGAGCTGTCCAGCCCGTGCGGTAATTCCAGCAGGCGAATCGGACTTCCCGAAATTTTTCTAAGTCCCACGGTCGACACCAACTTTTTTAATAAGCGTTTTAAAATTATTTCAATGTTTAATCCATGCGTAAACATGACGTTTATTAACGTTTTTAACGTTAAAAAAAATTACAAAAATTTATTTTTCGGAAAAAATGGAAAAAACCGATTCGTCGGAGCGAGGTGTCCAGCCCGTGCGGTAATTCCAGCAGGCGAATCGGACTTCCCGAAATTTTTCTAAGTCCCACGGTCGACACCAACTTTTTTAATAAGCGTTTTAAAATTATTTCAATGTTTAATCCATGCGTAAACATGACGTTTATTAACGTTTTTAACATTAAAAAAAATTACAAAAATTTATTTTTCGGAAAAAATGGAAAAAACCGATTCGTCGGAGCGAGGTGTCCAGCCCGTGCGGTAATTCCAGCAGGCGAATCGGACTTCCCGAATTTTTCTAAGTCCCACGGTCGACACCAACTTTTTTAATAAGCGTTTTAAAATTATTTCAATGTTTAATCCATGCGTAAACATGACGTTTATTAACGTTTTTAACGTTAAAAAAAATTACAAAAATTTATTTTTCGGAAAAAATGGAAAAAACCGATTCGTCGGAGCGAGGTGTCCAGCCCGTGCGGTAATTCCAGCAGGCGATCCGGGGTACTCGAAATTTTTCTAAGTCCCGACGGTCAAGAGTAAACTTTTTCATCACATATTTCAAAATTTTTTTAATGTTTAATCCACGCATAAAAAACGCAGTTTATTAACGTTTTTAACGTTGAGAAAATTGACAAAAATTTTTTTTTCACTGAAAATGGAAAAAATGTATCGTCGATGCGGGCTATCCAGGCCGTGCGGTAATTCCAGCAGGCGATCCGGGGTACTCGAAATTTTTCTAAGTCCCGACGGTCAAGAGTAAACTTTTTCATCACATATTTCAAAATTTTTTTAATGTTTAATCCACGCATAAAAACGCAGTTTATTAACGTTTTTAACGTTGAGAAAATTGACAAAAATTTTTTTTTCACTGAAAATGGAAAAAAATGTATCGGTCGATGCGGGCTATCCAGGCCGTGCGGTAATTCCAGCAGGCGATCCGGGTACTCGAAATTTTTCTAAGTCCCGACGGTCAAGAGTAAACTTTTTCATCACATATTTCAAAATTTTTTTAATGTTTAATCCACGCATAAAAACGCAGTTTATTAACGTTTTTAACGTTGAGAAAATTGACAAAAATTTTTTTTTCACTGAAAATGGAAAAAATGTATCGGTCGATGCGGGCTGTCCAGGCCGTGCGGTAATTCCAGCAGGCGATCCGAGGTACTCGAAATTTTTCTAAGTCCGAACGGTCAAGAGTAAACTTTTTCATCACATATTTCAAAATTTTTTTAATGTTTAATCCACGCATAAAAACGCAGTTTATTAACGTTTTTAAACGTTGAGAAAATTGACAAAAATTTTTTTTTCACTGAAAATGGAAAAAATGTATCGGTCGATGCGAGCTGTCCAGGCCGTGCGGTAATTCCAGCAGGCGAATCGGACTTCCCGAAATTTTTCTAAGTCCCACGGTCAAGAGTAAACTTTTTTAATAAGCGTTTTAAAATTATTTCAATGTTTAATCCATGCGTAAACATGATGTTTATTAACGTTTTTAACATTAAAAAAAATTACAAAAATTTATTTTTCTAAAAAAATGGAAAAAACCGATTCGTCGGAGCGAGGTGTCCAGCCCGTGCGGTAATTCCAGCAGGCGAATCGGACTTCCCGAAATTTTTCTAAGTCCCACGGTCGACACCAACTTTTTTAATAAGCGTTTTAAAATTATTTCAATGTTTAATCCATGCGTAAACATGACGTTTATTAACGTTTTTAACGTTAAAAAAAATTACAAAAATTTATTTTTCGGAAAAAATGGAAAAAACCGATTCGTCGGAGCGAGCTGTCCAGCCCGTGCGGTAATTCCAGCAGGCGAATCGGACTTCCCGAAATTTTTCTAAGTCCCACGGTCGACACCAACTTTTTTAATAAGCGTTTTAAAATTATTTCAATGTTTAATCCATGCGTAAACATGACGTTTATTAACGTTTTTAACGTTAAAAAAAATTATCAAAAATTTTTATTTTTCGGAAAAAATGGAAAAAACCGATTCGTCGGAGCGAGGTGTCCAGCCCGTGCGGTAATTCCAGCAGGCGAATCGGACTTCCCGAAATTTTTCTAAGTCCCACGGTCGACTCCAACTTTTTTAATAAGCGTTTTAAAATTATTTCAATGTTTAATCCATGCGTAAACATGACGTTTATTAACGTTTTTAACATTAAAAAAAATTACAAAAATTTATTTTTCGGAAAAAATGGAAAAAACCGATTCGTCGGAGCGAGGTGTCCAGCCCGTGCGGTAATTCCAGCAGGCGAATCGGACTTCCCGAAATTTTTCTAAGTCCCACGGTCGACACCAACTTTTTTAATAAGCGTTTTAAAATTATTTCAATGTTTAATCCATGCGTAAACATGACGTTTATTAACGTTTTTAACATTAAAAAAAATTACAAAAATTTATTTTTCGGAAAAAATGGAAAAAAACCGATTCGTCGGAGCGAGGTGTCCAGCCCGTGCGGTAATTCCAGCAGGCGAATCGGACTTCCCGAAATTTTTCTAAGTCCCACGGTCGACACCAACTTTTTTAATAAGCGTTTTAAAATTATTTCAATGTTTAATCCATGCGTAAACATGACGTTTATTAACGTTTTTAACATTAAAAAAAATTACAAAAATTTATTTTTCGGAAAAAATGGAAAAAACCGATTCGTCGGAGCGAGGTGTCCAGCCCGTGCGGTAATTCCAGCAGGCGAATCGGACTTCCCGAAATTTTTCTAAGTCCCACGGTCGACACCAACTTTTTTAATAAGCGTTTTAAAATTATTTCAATGTTTAATCCATGCGTAAACATGACGTTTATTAACGTTTTTAACATTAAAAAAAATTACAAAAATTTATTTTTCGGAAAAAATGGAAAAAACCGATTCGTCGGAGCGAGGTGTCCAGCCCGTGCGGTAATTCCAGCAGGCGAATCGGACTTCCCGAAATTTTTCTAAGTCCCACGGTCGACACCAACTTTTTTAATAAGCGTTTTAAAATTATTTCAATGTTTAATCCATGCGTAAACATGACGTTTATTAACGTTTTTAACATTAAAAAAAATTACAAAAATTTATTTTTCGGAAAAAATGGAAAAAACCGATTCGTCGGAGCGAGGTGTCCAGCCCGTGCGGTAATTCCAGCAGGCGAATCGGACTTCCCGAAATTTTTCTAAGTCCCACGGTCGACACCAACTTTTTTAATAAGCGTTTTAAAATTATTTCAATGTTTAATCCATGCGTAAACATGAAGTTTATTAACGTTTTTAACATTAAAAAAAATTACAAAAATTTATTTTTCGGAAAAAATGGAAAAAACCGATTCGTCGGAGCGAGGTGTCCAGCCCGTGCGGTAATTCCAGCAGGCGAATCGGACTTCCCGAAATTTTTCTAAGTCCCACGGTCGACACCAACTTTTTTAATAAGCGTTTTAAAATTATTTCAATGTTTAATCCATGCGTAAACATGACGTTTATTAACGTTTTTAACATTAAAAAAAATTACAAAAATTTATTTTTCGGAAAAAATGGAAAAAACCGATTCGTCGGAGCGAGGTGTCCAGCCCGTGCGGTAATTCCAGCAGGCGAATCGGACTTCCCGAAATTTTTCTAAGTCCCACGGTCGACACCAACTTTTTTAATAAGCGTTTTAAAATTATTTCAATGTTTAATCCATGCGTAAACATGACGTTTATTAACGTTTTTAACATTAAAAAAAATTACAAAAATTTATTTTTCGGAAAAAATGGAAAAAACCGATTCGTCGGAGCGAGGTGTCCAGCCCGTGCGGTAATTCCAGCAGGCGAATCGGACTTCCCGAAATTTTTCTAAGTCCCACGGTCGACACCAACTTTTTTAATAAGCGTTTTAAAATTATTTCAATGTTTAATCCATGCGTAAACATGACGTTTATTAACGTTTTTAACATTAAAAAAAATTACAAAAATTTATTTTTCGGAAAAAAATGGAAAAAACCGATTCGTCGGAGCGAGGTGTCCAGCCCGTGCGGTAATTCCAGCAGGCGAATCGGACTTCCCGAAATTTTTCTAAGTCCCACGGTCGACACCAACTTTTTTAATAAGCGTTTAAAATTATTTCAATGTTTAATCCATGCGTAAACATGACGTTTATTAACGTTTTTAACATTAAAAAAAATTACAAAAATTTATTTTTCGGAAAAAATGGAAAAAACCGATTCGTCGGAGCGAGGTGTCCAGCCCGTGCGGTAATTCCAGCAGGCGAATCGGACTTCCCGAAATTTTTCTAAGTCCCACGGTCGACACCAACTTTTTTAATAAGCGTTTTAAAATTATTTCAATGTTTAATCCATGCGTAAACATGACGTTTATTAACGTTTTTAACATTAAAAAAAATTACAAAAATTTATTTTTCGGAAAAAATGGAAAAAACCGATTCGTCGGAGCGAGGTGTCCAGCCCGTGCGGTAATTCCAGCAGGCGAATCGGACTTCCCGAAATTTTTCTAAGTCCCACGGTCGACACCAACTTTTTTAATAAGCGTTTTAAAATTATTTCAATGTTTAATCCATGCGTAAACATGACGTTTATTAACGTTTTTAACATTAAAAAAAATTACAAAAATTTATTTTTCGGAAAAAATGGAAAAAACCGATTCGTCGGAGCGAGGTGTCCAGCCCGTGCGGTAATTCCAGCAGGCGAATCGGACTTCCCGAAATTTTTCTAAGTCCCACGGTCGACACCAACTTTTTTAATAAGCGTTTTAAAATTATTTCAATGTTTAATCCATGCGTAAACATGAAGTTTATTAACGTTTTTAACATTAAAAAAAATTACAAAAATTTATTTTTCGGAAAAAATGGAAAAAACCGATTCGTCGGAGCGAGGTGTCCAGCCCGTGCGGTAATTCCAGCAGGCGAATCGGACTTCCCGAAATTTTTCTAAGTCCCACGGTCGACACCAACTTTTTTAATAAGCGTTTTAAAATTATTTCAATGTTTAATCCATGCGTAAACATGACGTTTATTAACGTTTTTAACATTAAAAAAAATTACAAAAATTTATTTTTCGGAAAAAATGGAAAAAACCGATTCGTCGGAGCGAGGTGTCCAGCCCGTGCGGTAATTCCAGCAGGCGAATCGGACTTCCCGAAATTTTTCTAAGTCCCACGGTCGACACCAACTTTTTTAATAAGCGTTTTAAAATTATTTCAATGTTTAATCCATGCGTAAACATGACGTTTATTAACGTTTTTAACATTAAAAAAAATTACAAAAATTTATTTTTCGGAAAAAATGGAAAAAACCGATTCGTCGGAGCGAGGTGTCCTGCCCGTGCGGTAATTCCAGCAGGCGAATCGGACTTCCCGAAATTTTTCTAAGTCCCACGGTCGACACCAACTTTTTTAATAAGCGTTTTAAAATTATTTCAATGTTTAATCCATGCGTAAACATGAAGTTTATTAACGTTTTTAACATTAAAAAAAATTACAAAAATTTATTTTTCGGAAAAAATGGAAAAAACCGATTCGTCGGAGCGAGGTGTCCAGCCCGTGCGGTAATTCCAGCAGGCGAATCGGACTTCCCGAAATTTTTCTAAGTCCCACGGTCGACACCAACTTTTTAATAAGCGTTTTAAAATTATTTCAATGTTTAATCCATGCGTAAACATGACGTTTATTAACGTTTTTAACATTAAAAAAAATTACAAAAATTTATTTTTCGGAAAAAATGGAAAAAACCGATTCGTCGGAGCGAGGTGTCCTGCCCGTGCGGTAATTCCAGCAGGCGAATCGGACTTCCCGAAATTTTTCTAAGTCCCACGGTCGACACCAACTTTTTTAATAAGCGTTTTAAAATTATTTCAATGTTTAATCCATGCGTAAACATGAAGTTTATTAACGTTTTTAACATTAAAAAAAATTACAAAAATTTATTTTTCGGAAAAAATGGAAAAAACCGATTCGTCGGAGCGAGGTGTCCAGCCCGTGCGGTAATTCCAGCAGGCGAATCGGACTTCCCGAAATTTTTCTAAGTCCCACGGTCGACACCAACTTTTTTAATAAGCGTTTTAAAATTATTTCAATGTTTAATCCATGCGTAAACATGACGTTTATTAACGTTTTTAACATTAAAAAAAATTACAAAAATTTATTTTTCGGAAAAAATGGAAAAAACCGATTCGTCGGAGCGAGGTGTCCTGCCCGTGCGGTAATTCCAGCAGGCGAATCGGACTTCCCGAAATTTTTCTAAGTCCCACGGTCGACACCAACTTTTTTAATAAGCGTTTTAAAATTATTTCAATGTTTAATCCATGCGTAAACATGAAGTTTATTAACGTTTTTAACATTAAAAAAAATTACAAAAATTTATTTTTCGGAAAAAATGGAAAAAACCGATTCGTCGGAGCGAGGTGTCCAGCCCGTGCGGTAATTCCAGCAGGCGAATCGGACTTCCCGAAATTTTTCTAAGTCCCACGGTCGACACCAACTTTTTTAATAAGCGTTTTAAAATTATTTCAATGTTTAATCCATGCGTAAACATGACGTTTATTAACGTTTTTAACATTAAAAAAAATTACAAAAATTTATTTTTCGGAAAAAATGGAAAAAACCGATTCGTCGGAGCGAGGTGTCCTGCCCGTGCGGTAATTCCAGCAGGCGAATCGGACTTCCCGAAATTTTTCTAAGTCCCACGGTCGACACCAACTTTTTTAATAAGCGTTTTAAAATTATTTCAATGTTTAATCCATGCGTAAACATGACGTTTATTAACGTTTTTAACATTAAAAAAAATTACAAAAATTTATTTTTCGGAAAAAATGGAAAAAACCGATTCGTCGGAGCGAGGTGTCCAGCCCGTGCGGTAATTCCAGCAGGCGAATCGGACTTCCCGAAATTTTTCTAAGTCCCACGGTCGACACCAACTTTTTTAATAAGCGTTTTAAAATTATTTCAATGTTTAATCCATGCGTAAACATGAAGTTTATTAACGTTTTTAACATTAAAAAAAATTACAAAAATTTATTTTTCGGAAAAAATGGAAAAAACCGATTCGTCGGAGCGAGGTGTCCAGCCCGTGCGGTAATTCCAGCAGGCGAATCGGACTTCCCGAAATTTTTCTAAGTCCCACGGTCGACACCAACTTTTTTAATAAGCGTTTTAAAATTATTTCAATGTTTAATCCATGCGTAAACATGACGTTTATTAACGTTTTTAACATTAAAAAAAATTACAAAAATTTATTTTTCGGAAAAAATGGAAAAAACCGATTCGTCGGAGCGAGGTGTCCAGCCCGTGCGGTAATTCCAGCAGGCGAATCGGACTTCCCGAAATTTTTCTAAGTCCCACGGTCGACACCAACTTTTTTAATAAGCGTTTTAAAATTATTTCAATGTTTAATCCATGCGTAAACATGAAGTTTATTAACGTTTTTAACATTAAAAAAAATTACAAAAATTTATTTTTCGGAAAAAATGGAAAAAACCGATTCGTCGGAGCGAGGTGTCCAGCCCGTGCGGTAATTCCAGCAGGCGAATCGGACTTCCCGAAATTTTTCTAAGTCCCACGGTCGACACCAACTTTTTTAATAAGCGTTTTAAAATTATTTCAATGTTTAATCCATGCGTAAACATGAAGTTTATTAACGTTTTTAACATTAAAAAAAATTACAAAAATTTATTTTTCGGAAAAAATGGAAAAAACCGATTCGTCGGAGCGAGGTGTCCAGCCCGTGCGGTAATTCCAGCAGGCGAATCGGACTTCCCGAAATTTTTCTAAGTCCCACGGTCGACACCAACTTTTTTAATAAGCGTTTTAAAATTATTTCAATGTTTAATCCATGCGTAAACATGACGTTTATTAACGTTTTTAACATTAAAAAAAATTACAAAAATTTATTTTTCGGAAAAAATGGAAAAAAACCGATTCGTCGGAGCGAGGTGTCCAGCCCGTGCGGTAATTCCAGCAGGCGAATCGGACTTCCCGAAATTTTTCTAAGTCCCACGGTCGACACCAACTTTTTTAATAAGCGTTTTAAAATTATTTCAATGTTTAATCCATGCGTAAACATGAAGTTTATTAACGTTTTTAACATTAAAAAAAATTACAAAAATTTATTTTTCGGAAAAAATGGAAAAAACCGATTCGTCGGAGCGAGGTGTCCAGCCCGTGCGGTAATTCCAGCAGGCGAATCGGACTTCCCGAAATTTTTCTAAGTCCCACGGTCGACACCAACTTTTTTAATAAGCGTTTTAAAATTATTTCAATGTTTAATCCATGCGTAAACATGACGTTTATTAACGTTTTTAACATTAAAAAAAATTACAAAAATTTATTTTTCGGAAAAAATGGAAAAAACCGATTCGTCGGAGCGAGGTGTCCAGCCCGTGCGGTAATTCCAGCAGGCGAATCGGACTTCCCGAAATTTTTCTAAGTCCCACGGTCGACACCAACTTTTTTAATAAGCGTTTTAAAATTATTTCAATGTTTAATCCATGCGTAAACATGACGTTTATTAACGTTTTTAACATTAAAAAAAATTACAAAAATTTATTTTTCGGAAAAAATGGAAAAAACCGATTCGTCGGAGCGAGGTGTCCAGCCCGTGCGGTAATTCCAGCAGGCGAATCGGACTTCCCGAAATTTTTCTAAGTCCCACGGTCGACACCAACTTTTTTAATAAGCGTTTTAAAATTATTTCAATGTTTAATCCATGCGTAAACATGAAGTTTATTAACGTTTTTAACATTAAAAAAAATTACAAAAATTTATTTTTCGGAAAAAATGGAAAAAACCGATTCGTCGGAGCGAGGTGTCCAGCCCGTGCGGTAATTCCAGCAGGCGAATCGGACTTCCCGAAATTTTTCTAAGTCCCACGGTCGACACCAACTTTTTTAATAAGCGTTTTAAAATTATTTCAATGTTTAATCCATGCGTAAACATGACGTTTATTAACGTTTTTAACATTAAAAAAAATTACAAAAATTTATTTTTCGGAAAAAATGGAAAAAACCGATTCGTCGGAGCGAGGTGTCCAGCCCGTGCGGTAATTCCAGCAGGCGAATCGGACTTCCCGAAATTTTTCTAAGTCCCACGGTCGACACCAACTTTTTTAATAAGCGTTTTAAAATTATTTCAATGTTTAATCCATGCGTAAACATGACGTTTATTAACGTTTTTAACATTAAAAAAAATTACAAAAATTTATTTTTCGGAAAAAATGGAAAAAACCGATTCGTCGGAGCGAGGTGTCCTGCCCGTGCGGTAATTCCAGCAGGCGAATCGGACTTCCCGAAATTTTTCTAAGTCCCACGGTCGACACCAACTTTTTTAATAAGCGTTTTAAAATTATTTCAATGTTTAATCCATGCGTAAACATGACGTTTATTAACGTTTTTAACATTAAAAAAAATTACAAAAATTTATTTTTCGGAAAAAATGGAAAAAACCGATTCGTCGGAGCGAGGTGTCCAGCCCGTGCGGTAATTCCAGCAGGCGAATCGGACTTCCCGAAATTTTTCTAAGTCCCACGGTCGACACCAACTTTTTTAATAAGCGTTTTAAAATTATTTCAATGTTTAATCCATGCGTAAACATGAAGTTTATTAACGTTTTTAACATTAAAAAAAATTACAAAAATTTATTTTTCGGAAAAAATGGAAAAAACCGATTCGTCGGAGCGAGGTGTCCAGCCCGTGCGGTAATTCCAGCAGGCGAATCGGACTTCCCGAAATTTTTCTAAGTCCCACGGTCGACACCAACTTTTTTAATAAGCGTTTTAAAATTATTTCAATGTTTAATCCATGCGTAAACATGACGTTTATTAACGTTTTTAACATTAAAAAAAATTACAAAAATTTATTTTTCGGAAAAAATGGAAAAAACCGATTCGTCGGAGCGAGGTGTCCAGCCCGTGCGGTAATTCCAGCAGGCGAATCGGACTTCCCGAAATTTTTCTAAGTCCCACGGTCGACACCAACTTTTTTAATAAGCGTTTTAAAATTATTTCAATGTTTAATCCATGCGTAAACATGACGTTTATTAACGTTTTTAACATTAAAAAAAATTACAAAAATTTATTTTTCGGAAAAAATGGAAAAAACCGATTCGTCGGAGCGAGGTGTCCAGCCCGTGCGGTAATTCCAGCAGGCGAATCGGACTTCCCGAAATTTTTCTAAGTCCCACGGTCGACACCAACTTTTTTAATAAGCGTTTTAAAATTATTTCAATGTTTAATCCATGCGTAAACATGAAGTTTATTAACGTTTTTAACATTAAAAAAAATTACAAAAATTTATTTTTCGGAAAAAATGGAAAAAACCGATTCGTCGGAGCGAGGTGTCCAGCCCGTGCGGTAATTCCAGCAGGCGAATCGGACTTCCCGAAATTTTTCTAAGTCCCACGGTCGACACCAACTTTTTTAATAAGCGTTTTAAAATTATTTCAATGTTTAATCCATGCGTAAACATGACGTTTATTAACGTTTTTAACATTAAAAAAAATTACAAAAATTTATTTTTCGGAAAAATGGAAAAAACCGATTCGTCGGAGCGAGGTGTCCAGCCCGTGCGGTAATTCCAGCAGGCGAATCGGACTTCCCGAAATTTTTCTAAGTCCCACGGTCGACACCAACTTTTTTAATAAGCGTTTTAAAATTATTTCAATGTTTAATCCATGCGTAAACATGACGTTTATTAACGTTTTTAACATTAAAAAAAATTACAAAAATTTATTTTTCGGAAAAAATGGAAAAAACCGATTCGTCGGAGCGAGGTGTCCTGCCCGTGCGGTAATTCCAGCAGGCGAATCGGACTTCCCGAAATTTTTCTAAGTCCCACGGTCGACACCAACTTTTTTAATAAGCGTTTTAAAATTATTTCAATGTTTAATCCATGCGTAAACATGACGTTTATTAACGTTTTTAACATTAAAAAAAATTACAAAAATTTATTTTTCGGAAAAAATGGAAAAAACCGATTCGTCGGAGCGAGGTGTCCAGCCCGTGCGGTAATTCCAGCAGGCGAATCGGACTTCCCGAAATTTTTCTAAGTCCCACGGTCGACACCAACTTTTTTAATAAGCGTTTTAAAATTATTTCAATGTTTAATCCATGCGTAAACATGAAGTTTATTAACGTTTTTAACATTAAAAAAAATTACAAAAATTTATTTTTCGGAAAAAATGGAAAAAACCGATTCGTCGGAGCGAGGTGTCCATCCCGTGCGGTAATTCCAGCAGGCGAATCGGACTTCCCGAAATTTTTCTAAGTCCCACGGTCGACACCAACTTTTTTAATAAGCGTTTTAAAATTATTTCAATGTTTAATCCATGCGTAAACATGACGTTTATTAACGTTTTTAACATTAAAAAAAATTACAAAAATTTATTTTTCGGAAAAAATGGAAAAAACCGATTCGTCGGAGCGAGGTGTCCAGCCCGTGCGGTAATTCCAGCAGGCGAATCGGACTTCCCGAAATTTTTCTAAGTCCCACGGTCGACACCAACTTTTTTAATAAGCGTTTTAAAATTATTTCAATGTTTAATCCATGCGTAAACATGACGTTTATTAACGTTTTTAACATTAAAAAAAATTACAAAAATTTATTTTTCGGAAAAAATGGAAAAAACCGATTCGTCGGAGCGAGGTGTCCTGCCCGTGCGGTAATTCCAGCAGGCGAATCGGACTTCCCGAAATTTTTCTAAGTCCCACGGTCGACACCAACTTTTTTAATAAGCGTTTTAAAATTATTTCAATGTTTAATCCATGCGTAAACATGAAGTTTATTAACGTTTTTAACATTAAAAAAAATTACAAAAATTTATTTTTCGGAAAAAATGGAAAAAACCGATTCGTCGGAGCGAGGTGTCCAGCCCGTGCGGTAATTCCAGCAGGCGAATCGGACTTCCCGAAATTTTTCTAAGTCCCACGGTCGACACCAACTTTTTTAATAAGCGTTTTAAAATTATTTCAATGTTTAATCCATGCGTAAACATGACGTTTATTAACGTTTTTAACATTAAAAAAAATTACAAAAATTTATTTTTCGGAAAAAATGGAAAAAACCGATTCGTCGGAGCGAGGTGTCCTGCCCGTGCGGTAATTCCAGCAGGCGAATCGGACTTCCCGAAATTTTTCTAAGTCCCACGGTCGACACCAACTTTTTTAATAAGCGTTTTAAAATTATTTCAATGTTTAATCCATGCGTAAACATGAAGTTTATTAACGTTTTTAACATTAAAAAAAATTACAAAAATTTATTTTTCGGAAAAAATGGAAAAAACCGATTCGTCGGAGCGAGGTGTCCAGCCCGTGCGGTAATTCCAGCAGGCGAATCGGACTTCCCGAAATTTTTCTAAGTCCCACGGTCGACACCAACTTTTTTAATAAGCGTTTTAAAATTATTTCAATGTTTAATCCATGCGTAAACATGACGTTTATTAACGTTTTTAACATTAAAAAAAATTACAAAAATTTATTTTTCGGAAAAAATGGAAAAAACCGATTCGTCGGAGCGAGGTGTCCTGCCCGTGCGGTAATTCCAGCAGGCGAATCGGACTTCCCGAAATTTTTCTAAGTCCCACGGTCGACACCAACTTTTTTAATAAGCGTTTTAAAATTATTTCAATGTTTAATCCATGCGTAAACATGAAGTTTATTAACGTTTTTAACATTAAAAAAAATTACAAAAATTTATTTTTCGGAAAAAATGGAAAAAACCGATTCGTCGGAGCGAGGTGTCCAGCCCGTGCGGTAATTCCAGCAGGCGAATCGGACTTCCCGAAATTTTTCTAAGTCCCACGGTCGACACCAACTTTTTTAATAAGCGTTTTAAAATTATTTCAATGTTTAATCCATGCGTAAACATGACGTTTATTAACGTTTTTAACATTAAAAAAAATTACAAAAATTTATTTTTCGGAAAAAATGGAAAAAACCGATTCGTCGGAGCGAGGTGTCCTGCCCGTGCGGTAATTCCAGCAGGCGAATCGGACTTCCGAAATTTTTCTAAGTCCCACGGTCGACACCAACTTTTTTAATAAGCGTTTTAAAATTATTTCAATGTTTAATCCATGCGTAAACATGAAGTTTATTAACGTTTTTGACATTAAAAAAAATTACAAAAATTTATTTTTCGGAAAAAATGGAAAAAACCGATTCGTCGGAGCGAGCTGTCCAGGCCGTGCGGTAATGCCAGCAGGCGATCCGGGGTACTCGAAATTTTTCTAAGTCCCGACGGTCAAGAGTAAACTTTTTCATCACATATTTCAAAATTTTTTAATGTTTAATCCACGCATAAAAACGCAGTTTATTAACGTTTTTAACGTTGAGAAAATTGACAAAAATTTTTTTTCACTGAAAATGGAAAAAATGTATCGGTCGATGCGGGCTGTCCAGGCCGTGCGGTAATTCCAGCAGGCGATCCGGGGTACTCGAAATTTTTCTAAGTCCCGACGGTCAAGAGTAAACTTTTTCATCACATATTTCAAAATTTTTTTAATGTTTAATCCACGCATAAAAACGCAGTTTATTAACGTTTTTAACGTTGAGAAAATTGACAAAAATTTTTTTTTCACTGAAAATGGAAAAAATGTATCGGTCGATGCGGGCTGTCCAGGCCGTGCGGTAATTCCAGCCTGCGATCCGAGGTACTCGAAATTTTTCTAAGTCCGAACGGTCAAGAGTAAACTTTTTCATCACATATTTCAAAATTTTTTCAATGTTTAATCCACGCATAAAAACGCAGTTTATTAACGTTTTTAACGTTGAGAAAATTGACAAAAATTTTTTTTTCACTGAAAATGGAAAAAATGTATCGGTCGATGCGGGCTGTCCAGGCCGTGCGGTAATTCCAGCCGGCGATCCGAGGTACTCGAAATTTTTCTAAGTCCGAACGGTCAAGAGTAAACTTTTTCATCACATATTTCAAAATTTTTTCAATGTTTAATCCACGCATAAAAACGCAGTTTATTAACGTTTTTAACGTTGAGAAGATTGACAAAAATTTTTTTTTCACTGAAAATGGAAAAAATGTATCGGTCGATGCGGGCTGTCCAGGCCGTGCGGTAATTCCAGCCGGCGATCCGAGGTACTCGAAATTTTTCTAAGTCCGAACGGTCAAGAATAAACTTTTTGATTACATGTTTTAAAAATTTTTCAATGCTTAATCCGTGCATAAGAGTGCAGTTTATTAACGTTTTTAAGGTTGAAAAAATTGACAAAAATTTTTTTTTCTCTGAAAATGAAAAAAATGTATCGGTCGAAGCGGGCTGTCCAGGCCGCGCGGTAATGCCAGCAGGTCGAACGCGGCGACCCGAAATTTTTCTAAGTCCCTGCGGTCAAGAATAAACTTTTTTATTATGCGTTTTAAAAATTTTTCGGCGCTTAATCCATGGATAAAAAGGCAGCCCGAACACGTTTTTAACGTTGAAAAAATTGACCAAAATTTTTTTTTCACAAAAACTGCGAAAAACAGATCGACCGAATCTACTTTTCTCCGTCTCGCGGTAAGTCGAACCGGCCAAACCGGCTGACTCGAAATTTTTCCAAGTCCCAACGGTCAGGAATAAAATTTTTCAAAATTCGGTTTAAAAATTTTCCAACGCTTAAGTCGTGTACGAATAACGATGAAAAAATGTACAAAATTTTTTTTTATCTCGTTATTTTTCAAAGTTCCAGCGGCGTATTGCTTTTCAACTGAGCGAAAAAAAACGGAGAAACGAACGAAAGAAGAGAAAAATTTTTTCCTCTCTGTCGTTCGTTCCTCCAAGTTTCGCTCGAGCGCGCCGATTTCAAAGTTCCAGCGGCGTATTGCTTTTCATCGGAGCGAAAAAAAAATGGAGAAACGAACGAAAGAGAAGAAAATTTTCTTCCTCTCTATCGTTCGTTCCTCCAAGTTTCGCTCGAGCGCGCCGATTTCAAAGTTCCAGCGGCGTATTGCTTTTCATCGGAGCGAAAAAAAAATGGAGAAACGAACGCGAAAGAGAAGAAAAGTTTTTCCTCTCTCTATCGCTCGTTTCTCCAAGTCCCAGCGGCATGTTGCCTGCGCGCGCCGATTTACAAGTTCCAGCGGCATGTTGCTTCGCCGCGCCGATTTCTAAGTTCCAGCGGCATGTTGCTTCGCCGCGCCGACTTTTCGCATTTTCGCGCCAAGTTCCAACTCCAAATCCGTCCACGCGCGCGCGCGCGTTCTTTTTTTTTTTTTTTTCTAAGTGCCAGCGGCGTGTTGCTTTCGCGCGGCGCGAAAAAAAAATTGGAAATAGAAGAAAAAAAGAAAAAAAATTTTTTTTTCTTTTTTCTTCTATTTCCAACAACACACGAGTTCTTCTCTCTTCTCTATAATACTCCTCTATATTTTATGCGCGCGTATAACACGCCGCTGCTAACCACCGCTACCGCTAACAAACTCCTCTATGTTTCCTTCCTCCGAAGACACCGCTACCTAAACTAGTATAACAAGGTAGCAGCCTCCGAAAGAGAGGAAGAGGAGCAGCCAGCAGCAGCAGCAGCAGCAGCGGCGTGCATACGCAACGCATAAGAGGAGCAAGAGAAGAGAGAGTCTTTGTGAACTCGTGTGCTTTCCTTTCTCTCTCTGTCTGTCTGTGGGGCCTCGTCTAACCGACAAGACGAATCCCCAAGCATAGGGCTGAGTCTCAACAGATCGCAGCGTGGTAACTGCTCTACCGAGTACAACACCCCGCCCGGTACCTAAGTCGTCTACAGACGATTCCGAGTCTCGACGTCGAAC
>NW_027475601.1:25000-32500 GCF_051020985.1 Nomia melanderi | reverse complement strand
GGAATTACCGTCGCTGGCATTGTAAACTCCAGATGACCTTGTGATTCCTTCGTCGGGCACTGGTAAAGGGTGGCGATGATTCGTTCTATAATAGAAATACCCGTCGTAGCGTTTCGGCCTAGTCACCCGCCACGAAACACTCTCTCGTCGTGGAATCCCCGCGTCGGAGAGTAAAACGCCGAAGGCTTACTTATGAAACTTACGTCTCTCGACGATGGGACGATCCACGCGAAGAGTTGTTACGTGCACGCGTATGGTGCGATTGCGTCGATTCGCTTTTCTGTACGGGGAGCAATAGAACGTTGAGTTGACTTATCGGGTCTTCGTTGGAATTACCGTCGCTGGCATTGTAAACTCCAGATGACCTTGTGATTCCTTCGTCGGGCACTGGTAAAGGGTGGCGATGATGCGTTCTATAATAGAAATACCCGTCGTAGCGTTTCTTCCGAGTCAACCCGCTCACGAAACACTCTCTCGTCGTGGAATCCCCGCGTCGGAGAGTAAAACGCGAATTCATAGTATGGAAACTTACGTCTCTCGACGATGGGACGATCCACGCGAAGAGTTGTTACGTGCACGCGTATGGTGCGATTGCGTCGATTCGCTTTTCTGTACGGGGAGTAATAGAACGTTGAGTTGACTTATCGGGTCTTCGTTGGAATTACCGTCGCTGGCATTGTAAACTCCAGATGACCTTGTGATTCCTTCGTCGGGCACTGGTAAAGGGTGGCGATGATGCGTTCTATAATAGAAATACCCGTCGTAGCGTTTCTTCCGAGTCAACCCGCTCACGAAACTCTCTCTCGTCGTGGAATCCCCGCGTCGGAGAGTAAAACGCGAATTCATACTATGAAAACTTACGTCTCTCGACGATGGGACGATCCACGCGAAGAGTTGTTTACGTGCACGCGTATGGTGCGATTGCGTCGATTCGCTTTTCTGTACGGGGAGAAATAGAACGTTGAGTTGACTTATCGGGTCTTCGTTGGAATTACCGTCGCTGGCATTGTAAACTCCAGATGACCTTGTGATTCCTTCGTCGGGCACTGGTAAAGGGTGGCGATGATGCGTTCTATAATAGAAATACCCGTCGTAGCGTTTCTTCCGAGTCAACCCGCTCACGAAACTCTCTCTCTCGTCGTGGAATCCCCGCGTCGGAGAGTAAAACGCCGAAGGCTTACTATGAAACTTACGTCTCTCGACGATGGGACGATCCACGCGAAGAGTTGTTACGTGCACGCGTATGGTGCGATTGCGTCGATTCGCTTTTCTGTACGGGGAGTAATAGAACGTTGAGTTGACTTATCGGGTCTTCGTTGGAATTACCGTCGCTGGCATTGTAAACTCCAGATGACCTTGTGATTCCTTCGTCGGGCACTGGTAAAGGGTGGCGATGATTCGTTCTATAATAGAAATACCCGTCGTAGCGTTTCTTCCGAGTCAACCCGCTCACGAAACTCTCTCTCGTCGTGGAATCCCCGCGTCGGAGAGTAAAACGCGAATTCATAGTATGGAAACTTACGTCTCTCGACGATGGGACGATCCACGCGAAGAGTTGTTACGTGCACGCGTATGGTGCGATTGCGTCGATTCGCTTTTCTGTACGGGGAGCAATAGAACGTTGAGTTGACTTATCGGGTCTTCGTTGGAATTACCGTCGCTGGCATTGTAAACTCCAGATGACCTTGTGATTCCTTCGTCGGGCACTGGTAAAGGGTGGCGATGATTCGTTCTATAATAGAAATACCCGTCGTAGCGTTTCTTCCGAGTCAACCCGCTCACGAAACTCTCTCTCGTCGTGGAATCCCCGCGTCGGAGAGTAAAACGCGAATTCATACTATGAAAACTTACGTCTCTCGACGATGGGACGATCCACGCGAAGAGTTGTTTACGTGCACGCGTATGGTGCGATTGCGTCGATTCGCTTTTCTGTACGGGGAGAAATAGAACGTTGAGTTGACTTATCGGGTCTTCGTTGGAATTACCGTCGCTGGCATTGTAAACTCCAGATGACCTTGTGATTCCTTCGTCGGGCACTGGTAAAGGGTGGCGATGATGCGTTCTACAATAGAAATACCCGTCGTAGCGTTTCTTCCGAGTCAACCCGCTCACGAAACTCTCTCTCGTCGTGGAATCCCCGCGTCGGAGGGTAAAACGCGATATATAATAGTATATGCCAGTGGTTCGCGCGCGTCGTCTCTGAGATACGCGGTCGACAGAGTTCCGAAAACACGTGATGTGCCACGATTTCCGTGCGTCTTACATCTTTCGACGATGGGACGATCCACGCGAAGAGAACGTTCGTGCTTGCGTGAGGTGCAACAGCGTCGATTCGCTTTTCTGTACGGGGAGAAATAGAACGTTGAGTTGACTTATCGGGTCTTCGTTGGAATTACCGTCGCTGGCATTGTAAACTCCAGATGACCTTGTGATTCCTTCGTCGGGCACTGGTAAAGGGTGGCGATGATTCGTTCTATAATAGTAATACCCGTCGTAGCGTTTCGACCGATGTCACCCGCCACGAAAGTCTCTCTCGACGTGGAAACCCCGCGCCGAAGAGTAAACGCGAAGGCTTACCATACGAAAGAAAACGGTATTATACGCCTGTGGTATGTGCGTCTCGGCTCTGTGATACGCGATCGGCAGAGTTACAAAAAAACGTTGATGGGCCACGATTTCCGTGCGTCTTACATCTTTCGACGATGGGACGATCCACGCGAAGAGTAGTTACGTGCTCGCGCGAGGTGCGATAGCGTCGATTCGCTTTTCTGTACGGGGAGAAATAGAACGATGAGTTGACTTATCGGGTCTTCGTTGGAATTACCGTCGCTGGCATTGTAAACTCCAGATGACCTTGTGATTCCTTCGTCGGGCACTGGTAAAGGGTGGCGATGATTCGTTCTATAATAGAAATACCCGTCGTAGCGATTCGGCCGAGTCACCCGCCACGAAACTCTCTCTCGTCGTGGAATCCCCATGTCGGAGAGTAAAACGCGAAGGCTAACTATATAAGAAATATATAGTATTATTTATGCCTGTGGTTCTCCGTTTGCCCTACTCTCAGATACGCGACTCGGAGAGTTACGAATAATCGTGATGGACCACGATTTCTGTACGTCTTACATCTTTCGACGATGGGACGATCCACGCGAAGAGATCATTCCTGCTTGCGTGAGGTGCGATAGCGCCGATTCGCTTTTCTGTACGGGGAGAAATAGAACGATGAGTTGACTTATCGGGTCTTCGTTGGAATTACCGTCGCTGGCATTGTAAACTCCAGATGACCTTGTGATTCCTTCGTCGGGCACTGGTAAAGGGTGGCGATGATTCGTTCTATAATAGAAATACCCGTCGTAGCGATTCGGCCGTGTCACCCGCCACGAAAATCTCTCTCGTCGTGGAATCCCCGCGTCGTAGAGTAAACGCGAAGGCTTGCTATAGAAGACTATAGTTTATACGCCTGTGGTTCACCGGTTGCCTGCTCTCCGGGGTACGCGATCGCGCAGGAGTTACGGAAGAACTTGATGGGCCACGATCTCCAAGCGGCTATATCTTTCGACGATGGGACGATTCACGCGAAGAGAACGTTCGTGCATGCGTGAGGTGCGATAGCGTTGATTCGCTTGTCTGTACGGGGAGAAATAGAACGATGAGTTGACTTATCGGGTCTTCGTTGGAATTACCGTCGCTGGCATTGTAAACTCCAGATGACCTTGTGATTCCTTCGTCGGGCACTGGTAAAGGGTGGCGATGATTCGTTCTATAATAGAAATACCCGTCGTAGCGTTTCGACCGATGTCACCCGCCACGAAATTCTCTCTCGTCGTGGAATCCCCGCGTCGGAGAGTAACCGCCGAAGGCTTGCTATAGAAGACTATAGTTTATACGCCTGTGGTTCACCGGTTGCCGGCTCTCCGGGGCACGCGATCGCGCGAAGGTTACGGAGGGACGTGAAGCGCCCGAGCAATGAAACGTCCGCAGGAGGAAACGAGCAACCGCCGAACATTGTTTCGCGACGTTTCCATAATGTATTGTCGTTTCGCTCGCATCCCGCTTCTTTCCCCTAGTTTCCTCGACGCGTAGTTTCGCAGCCTTAGTGGACGAATCATTCTCGATTCGAGGAAAGATATGCAGTGGGGCGTGCAATGAGCCCGCCAGAGACCACGATCTCCAATGCGTCTTTACATCTTTGGACGATGGGACGATCCACGCGAAGAGAACGTTCGTGCTTGCGCGAGGTGCATTAGCGTCGATTCGCTTTTCTGTACGGGGAGAAATAGAACGATGAGTTGACTTATCGGGTCTTCGTTGGAATTACCGTCGCTGGCATTGTAAACTCCAGATGACCTTGTGATTCCTTCGTCGGGCACTGGTAAAGGGTGGCGATGATTCGTTCTATAATAGAAATACCCGTCGTAGCGATTCGGCCGAGTCACCCGCCACGAAACTGTCTCTCTTTCGTCGTGGAAACCCCGCGTCGGAGAGTAAAACGCGCGAAGGCTGTGACTGTAACATATATATATATATATACACAGTATACAATGCCTGTGGTTTTTGCGCGTGTCGGCTCTTCGGTATACGCGATCGGCCAGAGTTACGGAGGGACGGTGAAGCGCACGAGAAATTGAAACGGCCGCACGATTGGAACCGAGCAACCGTCGAACATTGTTTCGCGACGTTTCCATAATGCGTTTTCGTTTCGCTCGCATACCGCTTCTTTTCCCCTAGTCTCTGAGACGCGTTTTCGAGCCGTTCTTCTACTATCGATTCTCGTAGAGAGAAGGGACCGGGTAGTCTGGAAGTGGAACCCGCATCTTGCGTGTACCGTACACGGAATTGAGAGGACCGGCCGTGAAGCTCGTTTTAAAGCCGTGCGTCTGACACCCAACTCTTGCGCGCCAATTTCGCGGCAAGAGATAATATGGGACGAATGACCGGCAAAGAGCCAGCTGTGAAGTCTGTTTTTTTAATCGAATCCGTGGACGTGTGTATGCCGTAGCGTCGCTCGTCGTGTTCGTTCATGGTCGTTCCGAGAGAAAGAACGAAAGCGGTAACGAAGGGACCGGCCGTGAAGCTCGTTTTAAAGCCGCGCGTCTGACACCCAACTCTTGCGCGCCAATTTCGCGGCAAGAGATAACATGGGACGAATGACCGGCAAAGAGCCAGCTGTGAAGTCTTTTTTCATTATTTGCTTTCAATCGATCGATCGGTACGATTCGTGCAACGTTTCGCGCGATGCGACGCGAAAACATGCGCGCAACAATAGATGCGTCTGATCGGAAGAACGCGAGGGTCGACTGCACGCGATGGATTCAGTATCGGGTAGGATACAAAATATATCCCCGTCGTTTCCACGCGTGCGAGTCTTCTGCGTCTTTCGCGGGTTTTTGAATGCACTATACGCCCGGAACGTCGAGAAATATATACATATTACTTGAACGTTTTTCGTCTCGAAAGGCTTCGGTGTCGTCTCCAAGGCGACGCCTGAATCTCCTTCGCGCGCTGGTCGGAGATTCAGGTATCAACTTTTATCTTCTCTTTGAAAGAAGAGAGATATTAGGTCGAACAAGTGAGAATAAAATTATATATGTGAAATATAAAATTTATACGATTACCCTGAACGGTGGATCACTTGGCTCGTGGGTCGATGAAGAACGCAGCTAATTGCGCGTCAACGTGTGAACTGCAGGACACATGAACATCGACATTTCGAACGCACATTGCGGTCCACGGATACAATTCCTGGACCACGCCTGGCTGAGGGTCGTTTACGTACCATACACTGCTTGCGTAGCTCTGTCAAATCCCCGCCGTCGTTCACCTCTTCGGATCGAACGTTTTTTTACCGAAGGGCGCAAAGAACGTCTCTGAGTCGGGTTAAGAGAAGGATGCTACGTACGAGCGAACGATGGGTGTCTCGTCGGCGTTTGTCGCGGACACGCGAAAATTCTGTGAATTTCACGGACAGTGTACGTTCTAGTTGTTGCAAAACGATCGGAATCGTTTGTATGGACTCGCGTGAGTGTTCGCGGCGTCGTGCGTCGTTCAATTACGACCGCCCGCGGATACCGCTCCACTGCGATATGGATCTGAGCGACAACTTTTTCGGCTGTTCGTGAGATGAACGGTTTCGTGTGTTTAGAAAAATTTTTTTTCCCGCGCTCCCGACGTCACCTGAAATGATGCGTCAGAGGTGAAAGAAAATATTAAGAAGTCGAGAGAGAGAGACTACACACGTTTTATTCATATTTTGTATACCGTGCGTGAGACGGATGTGCACGACACGTCGTATGTCGGTATATTACCGACTGGCCCCAGGGAGATTGTTTTCTTCCTCTCTTACGAATGAGATGTACGTTTCGGAGGATCGTCGTTACCGAAACACACGGCAAAACGAGACTTCTCGCAGCAGAACCTTTATACACAATACACATCGACTCTTTTTACCCCGAGAGAGAGAGAAAAGGTGTATTTCTTTTTTTTATTTTTCGAATTCGACGCACGAACGCTTTGACGACTGGAGAAAAACACGGTGTGTGTTAAAATCGTGCGGGACGAGCATGCGTATTCGTAACGGGTCGAATAGTTCTTATTCCCCGTCGTCGCGTGTCCTCGCTGGACCACCACCGTGCGCTTCCGCCACGTTCAGTTGAATTTCGAAATATATATATATAAAAAGAATCACCATATACTCTCTTTCGGGAGGTGTATTTTTATCGGTTTCTGCTATAGAGAAGAGACGGAGATCGTGTTGTGAGGTGTAACGTTTCTGTATCCCCGTTTCGGAGGATCGTCGTTATCGGCGGAACACACGTCAAAACGAGACTTCTCGCAGAACCTTTATACACAATACACATCGACTCTTTTACCCCGAGAGAGAGAAAAGGTGTTTTTCTTTTTTTTTTATTTTTCGAATTCGACGCACGAACGCTTTGACGACTGGAGAAAAACACGGTGTGTGTTAAAATCGTGCGGGACGAGCATGCGTATTCGTAACGGGTCGAATAGTTCTTATTCCCCGTCGTCGCGTGTCCTCGCTGGACCACCACCGTGCGCTTCCGCCACGTTCAGTTGTATTTCGAAATATATATATATAAAAAGAATCACCATATACTCTCTTTCGGGAGGTGTATTTTTATCGGTTTCTGCTATAGAGAAGAGACGGACGATCGTGTGTGACACCACGTGGTAACGTTTCCGTATCCCCGTAAAATACGTTTATCTTTTCTCGTAGAAAAGAGAGAGGAAGAGGCAGGAGCTCCTCTTTGGCGAGGCTTTCGAACGTCGCGTCCCGTCCGCCGGAATATAATGATATAAATATATAACCGCCGCCGACTTTGTGCGAAAGCGTTGAAACGAACGCGTCGGTCGCCCCATGGTGTGTGTTTGTCGTGTCTTCTTTTCCTCTTCTGCACTTCTCTTCACTGTCGATCGCGAGACCGCGCGAGATCCGCTTCGGTCGTCCAGTCCCCGAAAATTCTTCTCGGACGGGCGTTAAAG
>NW_027475601.1:12500-17500 GCF_051020985.1 Nomia melanderi | reverse complement strand
GAGCGAAACTTGGAGGAACGAACGATAGAGAGGAAGAAAATTTTCTTCTCTTTCGTTCGTTTCTCCATTTTTTTTTCGCTCCGATGAAAAGCAATACGCCGCTGGAACTTTGAAATCGGCGCGCTCGAGCGAAACTTGGAGGAACGAACGACAGAGAGGAAAAAATTTTTCTCCTCTTTCGTTCGTTTCTCCGTTTTTTTTCGCTCAGTTGAAAAGCAATACGCCGCTGGAACTTTGAAAAATAACGAGATAAAAAAAAATTTTGTACATTTTTTCATCGTTATTCGTACACGACTTAAGCGTTGGAAAATTTTTAAACCGAATTTTGAAAAATTTTATTCCTGACCGTTGGGACTTGGAAAAATTTCGAGTCAGCCGGTTTGGCCGGTTGGACTTACCGCGAGACGGAGAAAAGTAGATTCGGTCGATCTGTTTTTCGCAGTTTTTGTGAAAAAAAAATTTTGGTCAATTTTTTCAACGTTAAAAACGTGTTCGGGCTGCCTTTTTATCCATGGATTAAGCGCCGAAAAAATTTTAAAACGCATAATAAAAAAGTTTATTCTTGACCGCAGGGACTTAGAAAAATTTCGGGTCGCCCCGTTCGACCTGCTGGCATTACCGCGCGGCCTGGACAGCCCGCTTCGACCGATACATTTTTTTCATTTTCAGAGAAAAAAAAATTTTTGTCAATTTTTTCAACCTTAAAAACGTTAATAAACTGCACTCTTATGCACGGATTAAGCATTGAAAAATTTTTAAAACATGTAATAAAAAAGTTTATTCTTGACCGTTCGGACTTAGAAAAATTTCGAGTACCCCGGATCGCCTGCTGGAATTACCGCACGGCCTGGACAGCCCGCATCGACCGATACATTTTTTCCATTTTCAGTGAAAAAAAAATTTTTGTCAATTTTCTCAACGTTAAAAACGTTAATAAACTGCGTTTTTATGAGTGGATTAAACATTGAAAAAATTTTGAAATATGTGATGAAAAAGTTTACTCTTGACCGTTCGGACTTAGAAAAATTTCGAGTACCTCGGATCGCCGGCTGGAATTACCGCACGGCCTGGACAGCTCGCATCGACCGATACATTTTTTCCATTTTCAGTGAAAAAAAAATTTTTGTCAATTTTCTCAACGTTAAAAACGTTAATAAACTGCGTTTTTATGCGTGGATTAAACATTAAAAAAATTTTGAAATATGTGATGAAAAAGTTTACTCTTGACCGTCGGGACTTAGAAAAATTTCGAGTACCCCGGATCGCCTGCTGGAATTACCGCACGGCCTGGATAGCCCGCATCGACCGATACATTTTTTCCATTTTCAGTGAAAAAAAAATTTTTGTCAATTTTCTCAACGTTAAAAACGTTAATAAACTGCGTTTTTATGCGTGGATTAAACATTAAAAAAATTTTGAAATATGTGATGAAAAAGTTTACTCTTGACCGTCGGGACTTAGAAAAATTTCGAGTACCCCGGATCGCCTGCTGGCATTACCGCACGGCCTGGACAGCACGCTCCGACGAATCGGTTTTTTCCATTTTTTCCGAAAAATAAATTTTTGTAATTTTTTTTAATGTCAAAAACGTTAATAAACGTCATGTTTACGCATGGATTAAACATTGAAATAATTTTAAAACGCTTATTAAAAAAGTTGGTGTCGACCGTGGGACTTAGAAAAATTTCGGGAAGTCCGATTCGCCTGCTGGAATTACCGCACGGCCTGGACAGCTCGCTCCGACGAATCGGTTTTTTCCATTTTTTCCGAAAAATAAATTTTTGTAATTTTTTTTAATGTTAAAAACGTTAATAAACGTCATGTTTACGCATGGATTAAACATTGAAATAATTTTAAAACGCTTATTAAAAAAGTTGGTGTCGACCGTGGGACTTAGAAAAATTTCGGGAAGTCCGATTCGCCTGCTGGAATTACCGCACGGGCTGGACACCTCGCTCCGACGAATCGGTTTTTTCCATTTTTTTTGAAAAATAAATTTTTGTAATTTTTTTTAATGTTAAAAACGTTAATAAACATCATGTTTACGCATGGATTAAACATTGAAATAATTTTAAAACGCTTATTAAAAAAGTTTACTCTTGACCGTGGGACTTAGAAAAATTTCGGGAAGTCCGATTCGCCTGCTGGAATTACCGCACGGGCTGGACACCTCGCTCCGACGAATCGGTTTTTTCCATTTTTTCCGAAAAATAAATTTTTGTAATTTTTTTTAACGTTAAAAACGTTAATAAACGTCATGTTTACGCATGGATTAAACATTGAAATAATTTTAAAACGCTTATTAAAAAAGTTGGTGTCGACCGTGGGACTTAGAAAAATTTCGGGAAGTCCGATTCGCCTGCTGGAATTACCGCACGGGCTGGACAGCTCGCTCCGACGAATCGGTTTTTTCCATTTTTTCCGAAAAATAAATTTTTGTAATTTTTTTTAACGTTAAAAACGTTAATAAACGTCATGTTTACGCATGGATTAAACATTGAAATAATTTTAAAACGCTTATTAAAAAAGTTGGTGTCGACCGTGGGACTTAGAAAAATTTCGGGAAGTCCGATTCGCCTGCTGGAATTACCGCACGGGCTGGACACCTCGCTCCGACGAATCGGTTTTTTCCATTTTTTTTGAAAAATAAATTTTTGTAATTTTTTTTAATGTTAAAAACGTTAATAAACATCATGTTTACGCATGGATTAAACATTGAAATAATTTTAAAACGCTTATTAAAAAAGTTTACTCTTGACCGTGGGACTTAGAAAAATTTCGGGAAGTCCGATTCGCCTGCTGGAATTACCGCACGGCCTGGACAGCTCGCATCGACCGATACATTTTTTCCATTTTCAGTGAAAAAAAAATTTTTGTCAATTTTCTCAACGTTAAAAACGTTAATAAACTGCGTTTTTATGCGTGGATTAAACATTAAAAAAATTTTGAAATATGTGATGAAAAAGTTTACTCTTGACCGTTCGGACTTAGAAAAATTTCGAGTACCTCGGATCGCCTGCTGGAATTACCGCACGGCCTGGACAGCCCGCATCGACCGATACATTTTTTCCATTTTCAGTGAAAAAAAAATTTTTGTCAATTTTCTCAACGTTAAAAACGTTAATAAACTGCGTTTTTATGCGTGGATTAAACATTAAAAAAATTTTGAAATATGTGATGAAAAAGTTTACTCTTGACCGTCGGGACTTAGAAAAATTTCGAGTACCCCGGATCGCCTGCTGGAATTACCGCACGGCCTGGATAGCCCGCATCGACCGATACATTTTTTCCATTTTCAGTGAAAAAAAAATTTTTGTCAATTTTCTCAACGTTAAAAACGTTAATAAACTGCGTTTTTATGCGTGGATTAAACATTAAAAAAATTTTGAAATATGTGATGAAAAAGTTTACTCTTGACCGTCGGGACTTAGAAAAATTTCGAGTACCCCGGATCGCCTGCTGGAATTACCGCACGGCCTGGATAGCCCGCATCGACCGATACATTTTTTCCATTTTCAGTGAAAAAAAAATTTTTGTCAATTTTCTCAACGTTAAAAACGTTAATAAACTGCGTTTTTATGCGTGGATTAAACATTAAAAAAATTTTGAAATATGTGATGAAAAAGTTTACTCTTGACCGTCGGGACTTAGAAAAATTTCGAGTACCCCGGATCGCCTGCTGGAATTACCGCACGGGCTGGACACCTCGCTCCGACGAATCGGTTTTTTCCATTTTTTCCGAAAAATAAATTTTTGTAATTTTTTTTAACGTTAAAAACGTTAATAAACGTCATGTTTACGCATGGATTAAACATTGAAATAATTTTAAAACGCTTATTAAAAAAGTTGGTGTCGACCGTGGGACTTAGAAAAATTTCGGGAAGTCCGATTCGCCTGCTGGAATTACCGCACGGGCTGGACACCTCGCTCCGACGAATCGGTTTTTTCCATTTTTTCCGAAAAATAAATTTTTGTAATTTTTTTTAATGTTAAAAACGTTAATAAACGTCATGTTTACGCATGGATTAAACATTGAAATAATTTTAAAACGCTTATTAAAAAAGTTGGTGTCGACCGTGGGACTTAGAAAAATTTCGGGAAGTCCGATTCGCCTGCTGGAATTACCGCACGGGCTGGACACCTCGCTCCGACGAATCGGTTTTTTCCATTTTTTCCGAAAAATAAATTTTTGTAATTTTTTTTAACGTTAAAAACGTTAATAAACGTCATGTTTACGCATGGATTAAACATTGAAATAATTTTAAAACGCTTATTAAAAAAGTTGGTGTCGACCGTGGGACTTAGAAAAATTTCGGGAAGTCCGATTCGCCTGCTGGAATTACCGCACGGGCTGGACAGCTCGCTCCGACGAATCGGTTTTTTCCATTTTTTCCGAAAAATAAATTTTTGTAATTTTTTTTAACGTTAAAAACGTTAATAAACGTCATGTTTACGCATGGATTAAACATTGAAATAATTTTAAAACGCTTATTAAAAAAGTTGGTGTCGACCGTGGGACTTAGAAAAATTTCGGGAAGTCCGATTCGCCTGCTGGAATTACCGCACGGCCTGGACAGCTCGCTCCGACGAATCGGTTTTTTCCATTTTTTCCGAAAAATAAATTTTTGTAATTTTTTTTAATGTTAAAAACGTTAATAAACGTCATGTTTACGCATGGATTAAACATTGAAATAATTTTAAAACGCTTATTAAAAAAGTTGGTGTCGACCGTGGGACTTAGAAAAATTTCGGGAAGTCCGATTCGCCTGCTGGAATTACCGCACGGGCTGGACACCTCGCTCCGACGAATCGGTTTTTTCCATTTTTTCCGAAAAATAAATTTTTGTAATTTTTTTTAACGTTAAAAACGTTAATAAACGTCATGTTTACGCATGGATTAAACATTGAAATAATTTTAAAACGCTTATTAAAAAAGTTGGTGTCGACCGTGGGACTTAGAAAAATTTCGGGAAGTCCGATTCGCCTGCTGGAATTACCGC
>NW_027475601.1:0-7500 GCF_051020985.1 Nomia melanderi | reverse complement strand
TACGGGGAGCAATAGAACGTTGAGTTGACTTATCGGGTCTTCGTTGGAATTACCGTCGCTGGCATTGTAAACTCCAGATGACCTTGTGATTCCTTCGTCGGGCACTGGTAAAGGGTGGCGATGATGCGTTCTATAATAGAAATACCCGTCGTAGCGTTTCTTCCGAGTCAACCCGCTCACGAAACACTCTCTCGTCGTGGAATCCCCGCGTCGGAGAGTAAAACGCGAATTCATAGTATGGAAACTTACGTCTCTCGACGATGGGACGATCCACGCGAAGAGTTGTTACGTGCACGCGTATGGTGCGATTGCGTCGATTCGCTTTTCTGTACGGGGAGTAATAGAACGTTGAGTTGACTTATCGGGTCTTCGTTGGAATTACCGTCGCTGGCATTGTAAACTCCAGATGACCTTGTGATTCCTTCGTCGGGCACTGGTAAAGGGTGGCGATGATGCGTTCTATAATAGAAATACCCGTCGTAGCGTTTCTTCCGAGTCAACCCGCTCACGAAACTCTCTCTCGTCGTGGAATCCCCGCGTCGGAGAGTAAAACGCGAATTCATACTATGAAAACTTACGTCTCTCGACGATGGGACGATCCACGCGAAGAGTTGTTTACGTGCACGCGTATGGTGCGATTGCGTCGATTCGCTTTTCTGTACGGGGAGAAATAGAACGTTGAGTTGACTTATCGGGTCTTCGTTGGAATTACCGTCGCTGGCATTGTAAACTCCAGATGACCTTGTGATTCCTTCGTCGGGCACTGGTAAAGGGTGGCGATGATGCGTTCTATAATAGAAATACCCGTCGTAGCGTTTCTTCCGAGTCAACCCGCTCACGAAACTCTCTCTCTCGTCGTGGAATCCCCGCGTCGGAGAGTAAAACGCCGAAGGCTTACTATGAAACTTACGTCTCTCGACGATGGGACGATCCACGCGAAGAGTTGTTACGTGCACGCGTATGGTGCGATTGCGTCGATTCGCTTTTCTGTACGGGGAGTAATAGAACGTTGAGTTGACTTATCGGGTCTTCGTTGGAATTACCGTCGCTGGCATTGTAAACTCCAGATGACCTTGTGATTCCTTCGTCGGGCACTGGTAAAGGGTGGCGATGATTCGTTCTATAATAGAAATACCCGTCGTAGCGTTTCTTCCGAGTCAACCCGCTCACGAAACTCTCTCTCGTCGTGGAATCCCCGCGTCGGAGAGTAAAACGCGAATTCATAGTATGGAAACTTACGTCTCTCGACGATGGGACGATCCACGCGAAGAGTTGTTACGTGCACGCGTATGGTGCGATTGCGTCGATTCGCTTTTCTGTACGGGGAGCAATAGAACGTTGAGTTGACTTATCGGGTCTTCGTTGGAATTACCGTCGCTGGCATTGTAAACTCCAGATGACCTTGTGATTCCTTCGTCGGGCACTGGTAAAGGGTGGCGATGATTCGTTCTATAATAGAAATACCCGTCGTAGCGTTTCTTCCGAGTCAACCCGCTCACGAAACTCTCTCTCGTCGTGGAATCCCCGCGTCGGAGAGTAAAACGCGAATTCATACTATGAAAACTTACGTCTCTCGACGATGGGACGATCCACGCGAAGAGTTGTTTACGTGCACGCGTATGGTGCGATTGCGTCGATTCGCTTTTCTGTACGGGGAGAAATAGAACGTTGAGTTGACTTATCGGGTCTTCGTTGGAATTACCGTCGCTGGCATTGTAAACTCCAGATGACCTTGTGATTCCTTCGTCGGGCACTGGTAAAGGGTGGCGATGATGCGTTCTACAATAGAAATACCCGTCGTAGCGTTTCTTCCGAGTCAACCCGCTCACGAAACTCTCTCTCGTCGTGGAATCCCCGCGTCGGAGGGTAAAACGCGATATATAATAGTATATGCCAGTGGTTCGCGCGCGTCGTCTCTGAGATACGCGGTCGACAGAGTTCCGAAAACACGTGATGTGCCACGATTTCCGTGCGTCTTACATCTTTCGACGATGGGACGATCCACGCGAAGAGAACGTTCGTGCTTGCGTGAGGTGCAACAGCGTCGATTCGCTTTTCTGTACGGGGAGAAATAGAACGTTGAGTTGACTTATCGGGTCTTCGTTGGAATTACCGTCGCTGGCATTGTAAACTCCAGATGACCTTGTGATTCCTTCGTCGGGCACTGGTAAAGGGTGGCGATGATTCGTTCTATAATAGTAATACCCGTCGTAGCGTTTCGACCGATGTCACCCGCCACGAAAGTCTCTCTCGACGTGGAAACCCCGCGCCGAAGAGTAAACGCGAAGGCTTACCATACGAAAGAAAACGGTATTATACGCCTGTGGTATGTGCGTCTCGGCTCTGTGATACGCGATCGGCAGAGTTACAAAAAAACGTTGATGGGCCACGATTTCCGTGCGTCTTACATCTTTCGACGATGGGACGATCCACGCGAAGAGTAGTTACGTGCTCGCGCGAGGTGCGATAGCGTCGATTCGCTTTTCTGTACGGGGAGAAATAGAACGATGAGTTGACTTATCGGGTCTTCGTTGGAATTACCGTCGCTGGCATTGTAAACTCCAGATGACCTTGTGATTCCTTCGTCGGGCACTGGTAAAGGGTGGCGATGATTCGTTCTATAATAGAAATACCCGTCGTAGCGATTCGGCCGAGTCACCCGCCACGAAACTCTCTCTCGTCGTGGAATCCCCATGTCGGAGAGTAAAACGCGAAGGCTAACTATATAAGAAATATATAGTATTATTTATGCCTGTGGTTCTCCGTTTGCCCTACTCTCAGATACGCGACTCGGAGAGTTACGAATAATCGTGATGGACCACGATTTCTGTACGTCTTACATCTTTCGACGATGGGACGATCCACGCGAAGAGATCATTCCTGCTTGCGTGAGGTGCGATAGCGCCGATTCGCTTTTCTGTACGGGGAGAAATAGAACGATGAGTTGACTTATCGGGTCTTCGTTGGAATTACCGTCGCTGGCATTGTAAACTCCAGATGACCTTGTGATTCCTTCGTCGGGCACTGGTAAAGGGTGGCGATGATTCGTTCTATAATAGAAATACCCGTCGTAGCGATTCGGCCGTGTCACCCGCCACGAAAATCTCTCTCGTCGTGGAATCCCCGCGTCGTAGAGTAAACGCGAAGGCTTGCTATAGAAGACTATAGTTTATACGCCTGTGGTTCACCGGTTGCCTGCTCTCCGGGGTACGCGATCGCGCAGGAGTTACGGAAGAACTTGATGGGCCACGATCTCCAAGCGGCTATATCTTTCGACGATGGGACGATTCACGCGAAGAGAACGTTCGTGCATGCGTGAGGTGCGATAGCGTTGATTCGCTTGTCTGTACGGGGAGAAATAGAACGATGAGTTGACTTATCGGGTCTTCGTTGGAATTACCGTCGCTGGCATTGTAAACTCCAGATGACCTTGTGATTCCTTCGTCGGGCACTGGTAAAGGGTGGCGATGATTCGTTCTATAATAGAAATACCCGTCGTAGCGTTTCGACCGATGTCACCCGCCACGAAATTCTCTCTCGTCGTGGAATCCCCGCGTCGGAGAGTAACCGCCGAAGGCTTGCTATAGAAGACTATAGTTTATACGCCTGTGGTTCACCGGTTGCCGGCTCTCCGGGGCACGCGATCGCGCGAAGGTTACGGAGGGACGTGAAGCGCCCGAGCAATGAAACGTCCGCAGGAGGAAACGAGCAACCGCCGAACATTGTTTCGCGACGTTTCCATAATGTATTGTCGTTTCGCTCGCATCCCGCTTCTTTCCCCTAGTTTCCTCGACGCGTAGTTTCGCAGCCTTAGTGGACGAATCATTCTCGATTCGAGGAAAGATATGCAGTGGGGCGTGCAATGAGCCCGCCAGAGACCACGATCTCCAATGCGTCTTTACATCTTTGGACGATGGGACGATCCACGCGAAGAGAACGTTCGTGCTTGCGCGAGGTGCATTAGCGTCGATTCGCTTTTCTGTACGGGGAGAAATAGAACGATGAGTTGACTTATCGGGTCTTCGTTGGAATTACCGTCGCTGGCATTGTAAACTCCAGATGACCTTGTGATTCCTTCGTCGGGCACTGGTAAAGGGTGGCGATGATTCGTTCTATAATAGAAATACCCGTCGTAGCGATTCGGCCGAGTCACCCGCCACGAAACTGTCTCTCTTTCGTCGTGGAAACCCCGCGTCGGAGAGTAAAACGCGCGAAGGCTGTGACTGTAACATATATATATATATATACACAGTATACAATGCCTGTGGTTTTTGCGCGTGTCGGCTCTTCGGTATACGCGATCGGCCAGAGTTACGGAGGGACGGTGAAGCGCACGAGAAATTGAAACGGCCGCACGATTGGAACCGAGCAACCGTCGAACATTGTTTCGCGACGTTTCCATAATGCGTTTTCGTTTCGCTCGCATACCGCTTCTTTTCCCCTAGTCTCTGAGACGCGTTTTCGAGCCGTTCTTCTACTATCGATTCTCGTAGAGAGAAGGGACCGGGTAGTCTGGAAGTGGAACCCGCATCTTGCGTGTACCGTACACGGAATTGAGAGGACCGGCCGTGAAGCTCGTTTTAAAGCCGTGCGTCTGACACCCAACTCTTGCGCGCCAATTTCGCGGCAAGAGATAATATGGGACGAATGACCGGCAAAGAGCCAGCTGTGAAGTCTGTTTTTTTAATCGAATCCGTGGACGTGTGTATGCCGTAGCGTCGCTCGTCGTGTTCGTTCATGGTCGTTCCGAGAGAAAGAACGAAAGCGGTAACGAAGGGACCGGCCGTGAAGCTCGTTTTAAAGCCGCGCGTCTGACACCCAACTCTTGCGCGCCAATTTCGCGGCAAGAGATAACATGGGACGAATGACCGGCAAAGAGCCAGCTGTGAAGTCTTTTTTCATTATTTGCTTTCAATCGATCGATCGGTACGATTCGTGCAACGTTTCGCGCGATGCGACGCGAAAACATGCGCGCAACAATAGATGCGTCTGATCGGAAGAACGCGAGGGTCGACTGCACGCGATGGATTCAGTATCGGGTAGGATACAAAATATATCCCCGTCGTTTCCACGCGTGCGAGTCTTCTGCGTCTTTCGCGGGTTTTTGAATGCACTATACGCCCGGAACGTCGAGAAATATATACATATTACTTGAACGTTTTTCGTCTCGAAAGGCTTCGGTGTCGTCTCCAAGGCGACGCCTGAATCTCCTTCGCGCGCTGGTCGGAGATTCAGGTATCAACTTTTATCTTCTCTTTGAAAGAAGAGAGATATTAGGTCGAACAAGTGAGAATAAAATTATATATGTGAAATATAAAATTTATACGATTACCCTGAACGGTGGATCACTTGGCTCGTGGGTCGATGAAGAACGCAGCTAATTGCGCGTCAACGTGTGAACTGCAGGACACATGAACATCGACATTTCGAACGCACATTGCGGTCCACGGATACAATTCCTGGACCACGCCTGGCTGAGGGTCGTTTACGTACCATACACTGCTTGCGTAGCTCTGTCAAATCCCCGCCGTCGTTCACCTCTTCGGATCGAACGTTTTTTTACCGAAGGGCGCAAAGAACGTCTCTGAGTCGGGTTAAGAGAAGGATGCTACGTACGAGCGAACGATGGGTGTCTCGTCGGCGTTTGTCGCGGACACGCGAAAATTCTGTGAATTTCACGGACAGTGTACGTTCTAGTTGTTGCAAAACGATCGGAATCGTTTGTATGGACTCGCGTGAGTGTTCGCGGCGTCGTGCGTCGTTCAATTACGACCGCCCGCGGATACCGCTCCACTGCGATATGGATCTGAGCGACAACTTTTTCGGCTGTTCGTGAGATGAACGGTTTCGTGTGTTTAGAAAAATTTTTTTTCCCGCGCTCCCGACGTCACCTGAAATGATGCGTCAGAGGTGAAAGAAAATATTAAGAAGTCGAGAGAGAGAGACTACACACGTTTTATTCATATTTTGTATACCGTGCGTGAGACGGATGTGCACGACACGTCGTATGTCGGTATATTACCGACTGGCCCCAGGGAGATTGTTTTCTTCCTCTCTTACGAATGAGATGTACGTTTCGGAGGATCGTCGTTACCGAAACACACGGCAAAACGAGACTTCTCGCAGCAGAACCTTTATACACAATACACATCGACTCTTTTTACCCCGAGAGAGAGAGAAAAGGTGTATTTCTTTTTTTTATTTTTCGAATTCGACGCACGAACGCTTTGACGACTGGAGAAAAACACGGTGTGTGTTAAAATCGTGCGGGACGAGCATGCGTATTCGTAACGGGTCGAATAGTTCTTATTCCCCGTCGTCGCGTGTCCTCGCTGGACCACCACCGTGCGCTTCCGCCACGTTCAGTTGAATTTCGAAATATATATATATAAAAAGAATCACCATATACTCTCTTTCGGGAGGTGTATTTTTATCGGTTTCTGCTATAGAGAAGAGACGGAGATCGTGTTGTGAGGTGTAACGTTTCTGTATCCCCGTTTCGGAGGATCGTCGTTATCGGCGGAACACACGTCAAAACGAGACTTCTCGCAGAACCTTTATACACAATACACATCGACTCTTTTACCCCGAGAGAGAGAAAAGGTGTTTTTCTTTTTTTTTTATTTTTCGAATTCGACGCACGAACGCTTTGACGACTGGAGAAAAACACGGTGTGTGTTAAAATCGTGCGGGACGAGCATGCGTATTCGTAACGGGTCGAATAGTTCTTATTCCCCGTCGTCGCGTGTCCTCGCTGGACCACCACCGTGCGCTTCCGCCACGTTCAGTTGTATTTCGAAATATATATATATAAAAAGAATCACCATATACTCTCTTTCGGGAGGTGTATTTTTATCGGTTTCTGCTATAGAGAAGAGACGGACGATCGTGTGTGACACCACGTGGTAACGTTTCCGTATCCCCGTAAAATACGTTTATCTTTTCTCGTAGAAAAGAGAGAGGAAGAGGCAGGAGCTCCTCTTTGGCGAGGCTTTCGAACGTCGCGTCCCGTCCGCCGGAATATAATGATATAAATATATAACCGCCGCCGACTTTGTGCGAAAGCGTTGAAACGAACGCGTCGGTCGCCCCATGGTGTGTGTTTGTCGTGTCTTCTTTTCCTCTTCTGCACTTCTCTTCACTGTCGATCGCGAGACCGCGCGAGATCCGCTTCGGTCGTCCAGTCCCCGAAAATTCTTCTCGGACGGGCGTTAAAGTTAACCGGAGCGCGAGATCGTCTAGCGAGAGTCTTTTTCGCGATCGAGTAAAATGTGATAGAAGAAGGAGAAGAGTGTAAAAAGAGAATATAGACACGCGACGCAGCAGAGACCACTGGTGAGGCGCATAAGACGCGTTCGCGAACGATTTTTCGCGACGATACGGAGTCGCGCGTGTCGCGGTATATTTATCATTTATATACGTTATAATATGAATATTGTTGTGTTCGAACGCACTCTCCTCTAGACTTTGTTTTTTTTGCCTTTGAGCGATTTTTATGAA
>NW_027475600.1:0-38530 GCF_051020985.1 Nomia melanderi | reverse complement strand
TTATGTAGTTTTACTAGTTTTATATAGTTCTGTTAGTTTTGTATATTTTTATATAGTTTTATATAGTTTTATATAGTTTTGTTAGTTATATATAGTTTTATATAATTTTATATAGGTTTATATATTTTTATATAGCTTTATATAGTTTTATATAGTTTTATATAGTTTTATATAGTTTAATATAGTTTTATATAGTTTTATATAGTTTTATATAGTTTTATATAGTTTTATATAGTTTTATATAGTTTTATATAGTTCTATAGAGTTTTATGTAGGTTTATATAGTTTTGTTAGATATATATAGTTTTTTATAGTTTTATATAGTTTTATACAGTTTTATATAGTGTCATACAGTTTTATACAGTTTTATATAGTTTAATTACTTTTATATAGTTTTTATAATGTTTTATATAGTTTTATATAGTTTTATAATGTTTTATATAGTTTTATATAGTTTTATTAGTTTTATAAAGTTTTATATAGTTTTATATAGTTCTGTTAGTTTTATATATTTTTATATAGTTTTATATAGTGTTATATAGTTTTATAGAGGTTTATGTAATTTTACATAGTTTTGTTAGTTTTATACAGATTTACATAGTTTTATAGGGTGTTATATAGTTTTATATAGCACTATATAGTTTTATATAATTTTAATAGTTTTATATAGTATTATATAGTTTTTTATAGTTTTATATAGTTTTGTTAGTTTTATATAGGTTTATATAGTTTTATATAGTTTTATATAGTTTTATTAGTTTTATATAGTTTTATATAGTTTTATATAGTTTTATATAGTTTTATATAGTTTTATATAGTTTTATATAGTTTTATTAGTTTTATACAGTTTTATATAGTACTATATAGTATTATATAATTTTAATAGTTTTATATAGTTTTATATAGTTTTATATAGTTTTATATAGTTTTACTAGTTTTATATAGTTCTGTTAGTTTTATATATTTTTATATAGTTTTATATAGTTTTACATAGTTTTGTTAGTTATATATAGTTTTATATAGTTTTATATAGGTTTATATATTTATATATAGCTTTATATAGTTTTATATAATTTTATATAGGTTTATATATTTTTATATAGCTCTATATAGTTTTAAATAGTTTTATATAGTTTTATATAGTTTTATATAGTTTTATATAGTTTTATATAGTGTTATATAGTTTATAGAGTTTTATATAGTTTTATATAGTTTTATATAGTTTTGTTAGTTTTATATTGTATTATATAGTTTCATATAGTTTTATTAGTTTTATACAGTTTTATATAATACTATATAGTTTTATATAATTTTTAAAGTTTTATATAGTTTTATATAGTTATATTAGTTTTATGTAATTTTATATAGTTTTATATAGTTTTATATAGTTTTATATAATTTTAATAGTTTTATATATTTTTATATAGTATTTTATAGTTTTATATAGTTTTATATAGTTTTATATAGTTTTATATAGTTTTATATAGTTTTACTAGTTTTATATAGTTTTATATAGTTTTACTAGTTTTATATAGTTCTGTTAGTTTTATATATTTTTATATAGTTTTATGTAGTTTTATATAGTTTTGTTAGTTATATATAGTTTTATATAGTTTTATATAGGTTTATATATTTTTATATAGCTTTATATAGTTTTATATAGTTTTATATAGTTTTATATAGTTTTATATAGTTTTATATAGTGTTATATAGTTTTATAGAGTTTTATATAGTTTTATATAGTTTTATATAGTTTTGTTAGTTTTATTAGTTTTATACAGTTTTATATAGTACTATATAGTTTTATATAGTTTTATATATTTTTTTGTAGTTTTATGTAGTTTTATTAGTTTTATATAGTTTTATATAGTTTTATATAGTTTTATATAGTTTTATACAGTTTTATATAGTGTTTTATAGTTTTATATAGTTTTATATAGTTTTATATAGTTTTATGTAGTTTTACTAGTTTTATATAGTTCTGTTAGTTTTGTATATTTTTATATAGTTTTATATAGTTTTATATAGTTTTGTTAGTTATATATAGTTTTATATAATTTTATATAGGTTTATATATTTTTATATAGCTTTATATAGTTTTATATAGTTTTATATAGTTTTATATAGTTTAATATAGTTTTATATAGTTTTATATAGTTTTATATAGTTTTATATAGTTTTATATAGTTTTATATAGTTTTATATAGTTCTATAGAGTTTTATGTAGGTTTATATAGTTTTGTTAGATATATATAGTTTTTTATAGTTTTATATAGTTTTATACAGTTTTATATAGTGTCATACAGTTTTATACAGTTTTATATAGTTTAATTACTTTTATATAGTTTTATAATGTTTTATATAGTTTTATATAGTTTTATAATGTTTTATATAGTTTTATATAGTTTTATTAGTTTTATAAAGTTTTATATAGTTTTATATAGTTCTGTTAGTTTTATATATTTTTATATAGTTTTATATAGTGTTATATAGTTTTATAGAGGTTTATGTAATTTTACATAGTTTTGTTAGTTTTATACAGATTTACATAGTTTTATAGGGTGTTATATAGTTTTATATAGCACTATATAGTTTTATATAATTTTAATAGTTTTATATAGTATTATATAGTTTTTTATAGTTTTATATAGTTTTGTTAGTTTTATATAGGTTTATATAGTTTTATATAGTTTTATATAGTTTTATTAGTTTTATATAGTTTTATATAGTTTTATATAGTTTTATATAGTTTTATATAGTTTTATATAGTTTTATATAGTTTTATTAGTTTTATACAGTTTTATATAGTACTATATAGTATTATATAATTTTAATAGTTTTATATAGTTTTATATAGTTTTATATAGTTTTATATAGTTTTACTAGTTTTATATAGTTCTGTTAGTTTTATATATTTTTATATAGTTTTATATAGTTTTACATAGTTTTGTTAGTTATATATAGTTTTATATAGTTTTATATAGGTTTATATATTTATATATAGCTTTATATAGTTTTATATAATTTTATATAGGTTTATATATTTTTTATATAGCTCTATATAGTTTTAAATAGTTTTATATAGTTTTATATAGTTTTATATAGTTTTATATAGTTTTATATAGTGTTATATAGTTTTATAGAGTTTTATATAGTTTTATATAGTTTTATATAGTTTTGTTAGTTTTATATGGTATTATATAGTTTCATATAGTTTTATTAGTTTTATACAGTTTTATATAATACTATATAGTTTTATATAATTTTTAAAGTTTTATATAGTTTTATATAGTTATATTAGTTTTATGTAATTTTATATAGTTTTATATAGTTTTATATAGTTTTATATAGTTTTATTAGTTTTATGTAATTTTATATAGTTTTATATAGTTTTATATAGTTTTATATTGTTTTATATAGTTTTATTAGTTTTATGTAATTTTATATAGTTTTATATAGTTTTATATAGTTCTATTAGTTTTATTAGGTTTTATATAGTTTTATATAGTTCTGTTAGTTTTATATATTTTTATATAGTTTTATATAGTGTTATATAGTTTTATAGAGGTTTATTTAATTTTACATAGTTTTGTTAGTTTTATACAGATTTACATAGTTTTATAGGGTATTATATAGTTTTATATAGTACTATATAGTTTTATATAATTTTAATAGTTTTATATAGTATTATATAGTTTTTTATAGTTTTATATAGTTTTGTTAGTTTTATATAGGCTTATATAGTTTTATATAGTTTTATATAGTTTTATTAGTATTATATAGTTTTATACAGTTTTATATAGTTTTATATAGTTTTATATAGTTTTATATAGTTTTATTAGTTTTATACAGTATTATATTGTTTTATATAGTTTTATATAGTTTTTTATAGTTTTATATAGTTTTGTTAGTTTTTTATAGTTTTATATAGTTTTATATAGTTTTAAATAGTTATGCATAGTTTTATAGAGTTTTATATAGTTTTATATTAGTTTGATATAGTTTGATATAGTTTTATAGAGTTTTATAAAGTTTTATATTGTTTTATATAGTTTTGTTAGTTTTATATATTTTTATATAGTTTTATATAGTTTTATATAGTTTTATAGAGGTTTATATTGTTTTATATAGTTTTGTTAGTTTTATACAGTTTTACATAGCTTTATAGGTTATTATATAGTTTTATATAGTTTTATTAGTTTTATACAGTTTTATATAGTACTATATAGTTTTATATAATTTTAATAGTTTTATATAGTTTTATATAGTTTTTTATAGTTTTATATAGGTTTGTTAGTATTATATAGTTTTATATAGTTTTATATATTTTTTATATAGTTTTATACAGTTTTATATAGTTCTATAGAGTTTTATATAGGTTTGTATAGTTTTGTTAGTTTTATATAGTTTCTATAGTTTTATATAGTTTTTTTATAGTTTTATATAGTTTTATATAGTTTTATATAGTTTTATACAGTTTTATATTGTTTTATATAGTTTTATATAGTTTTATATAGTTTTATATAGTTTTATATAGTTTTATTTAGTTTTGTTACTTTTATATAGTCTTTTATAGTTTTGTATAGTTTTATATAGTTTTATATATTTTTATATAGTTTTATATAGTTTTGTTAGTTTTGTATATTTTTATATAGTTTTATATAGTTTTATACAGTTTTATATAGTGTTATATAGTTTTATACAGTTTTATATAGTTTAAATACTTTTATATAGTTTTATAATATTTTATATAGTTTTATATAGTTTTATAATGTTTTATATAGTTTTATATAGTTTTATTAGTTTTATACAGTTTTATATAGTACTATATAGTATTATATAATTTTAATAGTTTTATATAGTTTTATATAGTTTTTTATAGTTTTATATGGTTTTGTTAGTTTTATATAGTTTTATATAGTTTTATATAGTTTTATTAGTTTTATATAGTTTTATATAGTTTTATATAGTTTTATACAGTTTTATATAGTACTATATAGTTTTATATAATTTTAATAGTTTTATATAGTTTTATATAGTTTTTTATAGTTTTATATAGGTTTGTTAGTATTATATAGTTTTATATAGTTTTATATATTTTTATATAGTTTTATACAGTTTTATATAGTTCTATAGAGTTTTATATAGGTTTGTATAGTTTTGTTAGTTTTATATAGTTTCTATAGTTTTATATAGTTTTATATAGTTTTATATAGTTTTATATAGTTTTATATAGTTTTATATAGTTTTATATAGTTTTATATATTTTTATATAGTTTTATATAGTGTTGTATAGTTTTATAGACGTTTATATAGTTTTACATAGTTTTGTTAGTTTAGTTTAATATAGTTTTTTATAGTTTTATATAGTTTTATATAGTTTTATATAGTTTTATACAGTTTTATATTGTTTTATATAGTTTTATATAGTTTTATATAGTTTTATATAGTTTTATATAGTTTTATATAGTTTTATTTAGTTTTGTTACTTTTATATAGTCTTTTATAGTTTTGTATAGTTTTATATAGTTTTATATATTTTTATATAGTTTTATATAGTTTTGTTAGTTTTGTATATTTTTATATAGTTTTATATAGTTTTATACAGTTTTATATAGTGTTATATAGTTTTATACAGTTTTATATAGTTTAAATACTTTTATATAGTTTTATAATATTTTATATAGTTTTATATAGTTTTATAATGTATTATATAGTTTTATATAGTTTTATTAGTTTTATACAGTTTTATATAGTACTATATAGTATTATATAATTTTAATAGTTTTATATAGTTTTATATAGTTTTTTATAGTTTTATATGGTTTTGTTAGTTTTATATAGTTTTATATAGTTTTTTATAGTTTTATATGGTTTTGTTAGTTTTATATAGTTTTATATAGTTTTATATAGTTTTATTAGTTTTATATAGTTTTATATAGTTTTATATAGTTTTATATAGTTTTATATAGATTTATATAGTTTTATATAGTTTTATATTGTCTTACTAGTTTTATATAGTTTCTTTAGTTTTATATAGTTTTATATAGTTTTATATAGCTTTATTAGTTTTATATAGTTTTATATAGTTTTATATAGTGTTATATAGTTTTATATAGTTTTGTTACTTTTATATAGTCTTTTATAGTTTTGTATAGTTTTATATAGTTTTATATAGTTTTATATAGTTTTATATAGTTTTGTTAGTTTTGTATATTTTTATATAGTTTTATATAGTTTTATACAGTTTTATATGGTGTTATATAGTTTTATACAGTTTTATATAGTTTAAATACTTTTATATAGTTTTATAATATTTTATATAGTTTTATATAGTTTTATAATGTTTTATATAGTTTTATATAGTTTTATTAGTTTTATACAGTTTTATATAGTACTATATAGTATTATATAATTTTAATAGTTTTATATAGTTTTATATGGTTTTGTTAGTTTTATATAGTTTTATATAGTTTTATATAGCTTTATTAGTTTTATATAGTTTTATATAGTTTTATATAGTTTTTTTAGTTTTATATAGTTTTATATAGTTTTATTAGTTTTATATAGTTTTATATAGTTTTATATAGTTTTATATAGTTTTATATCGTTTTATATAGTTTTGTAGAGTTTTATAAAGTTTTATATAATTTTATATAATTTTGTTAGTTTTATATATTTTTAGATAGTTTTATATAGTTTTATATAGTTTTATAAGGTACTATATAGTTCTATATAGCTTTATATAGTTTTGTTAGTTTTATATAGTTTTGTATAGTTTTATATAGTTTTATATAGTTTTATAGAGTTTTATACAGTTTTATACAGTTTTGTTAGTTTTGTATAGTTTTATATAGTTTTATATAGTTCTATATAGTTTTATATAGTTTTATATAGTGTTATATAGTTCTATAGAGTTTTATATAGGTTTATATAGTTTTGTTAGTTTTATACAGTTTTATATAGTTTTATATAGTTTTATAGAGTTTTATATAGTTTTATATAGTTTTATTAGTTTTATGTAGTTTTATATAGTACTATATAGTTTTATATAATTTTATTAGTTTTATATAGTTTTATATAATTTTATATAGTTTTATATGGTTTTATATAGTTTTATATAGTTTTATATAGATTTATACATTTTTATATAGTGTTATATAGTTTTATACAGTTTTATATAGTTTAAATACTTTTATATAGTTTTATAATGTTTTATATAGTTTTATATAGTTTTATAATGTTTTATATAGTTTTATATAGTTTTATTAGTTTTATACAGTTTTATATAGTACTATATAGTATTATATAATTTTAATAGTTTTATATAGTTTTATATAGTTTTTTATAGTTTTATATGGTTTTGTTAGTTTTATATAGTTTTATATAGTTTTATATAGTTTTATTAGTTTTATATAGTTTTATATAGTTTTTATAGTTTAATATAGTTTTATATAGATTTATATAGTTTTATATAGTTTTATATAGTCTTACTAGTTTTATATAGTTTTTTTAGTTTTATATAGTTTTATATAGTTTTATATAGCTTTATTAGTTTTATATAGTTTTATATAGTTTTATATAGTTTTTTTAGTTTTATATAGTTTTATATAGTTTTATTAGTTTTATATAGTTTTATATAGTTTTATACAGTTTTATATAGTTTAAATACTTTTATATAGTTTTATAATATTTTATATAGTTTTATATAGTTTTATAATGTTTTATATAGTTTTATATAGTTTTATTAGTTTTATACAGTTTTATATAGTACTATATAGTATTATATAATTTTAATAGTTTTATATAGTTTTATATGGTTTTGTTAGTTTTATATAGTTTTATATAGTTTTATATAGCTTTATTAGTTTTATATAGTTTTATATAGTTTTATATAGTTTTTTTAGTTTTATATAGTTTTATATAGTTTTATTAGTTTTATATAGTTTTATATAGTTTTATATAGTTTTATATAGTTTTATATCGTTTTATATAGTTTTGTAGAGTTTTATAAAGTTTTATATAATTTTATATAATTTTGTTAGTTTTATATATTTTTAGATAGTTTTATATAGTTTTATATAGTTTTATAAGGTACTATATAGTTCTATATAGCTTTATATAGTTTTGTTAGTTTTATATAGTTTTGTATAGTTTTATATAGTTTTATATAGTTTTATAGAGTTTTATACAGTTTTATACAGTTTTGTTAGTTTTGTATAGTTTTATATAGTTTTATATAGTTCTATATAGTTTTATATAGTTTTATATAGTGTTATATAGTTCTATAGAGTTTTATATAGGTTTATATAGTTTTATTAGTTTTATACAGTTTTATATAGTTTTATATAGTTTTATAGAGTTTTATATAGTTTTATATAGTTTTATTAGTTTTATGTAGTTTTATATAGTACTATATAGTTTTATATAATTTTATTAGTTTTATATAGTTTTATATAATTTTATATAGTTTTATATGGTTTTATATAGTTTTATATAGTTTTATATAGTTTTATTAGTTTTATATAGTTTTATATAGTTTTATATAGTTTTATATAGTTTTATATAGATTTATACATTTTTATATAGTGTTATATAGTTTTATACAGTTTTATATAGTTTAAATACTTTTATATAGTTTTATAATGTTTTATATAGTTTTATATAGTTTTATAATGTTTTATATAGTTTTATATAGTTTTATTAGTTTTATACAGTTTTATATAGTACTATATAGTATTATATAATTTTAATAGTTTTATATAGTTTTATATAGTTTTTTATAGTTTTATATGGTTTTGTTAGTTTTATATAGTTTTATATAGTTTTATATAGTTTTATTAGTTTTATATAGTTTTATATAGTTTTTATAGTTTAATATAGTTTTATATAGATTTATATAGTTTTATATAGTTTTATATAGTCTTACTAGTTTTATATAGTTTTTTTAGTTTTATATAGTTTTATATAGTTTTATATAGCTTTATTAGTTTTATATAGTTTTATATAGTTTTATATAGTTTTTTTAGTTTTATATAGTTTTATATAGTTTTATTAGTTTTATATAGTTTTATATAGTTTTATATAGTTTTATATCGTTTTATTAGTTTTATATAGTTTTATATAGTTTTATATAGTTTTATATAGTTTTGTAGAGTTTTATATACTTTTTTAGAGGTTTATATAGTTTTATATAGTTTTGTTAGTTTTATTAGTTTTATACAGTTATATATAGTACTATATAGTTTTATATAATTTTAATAGTTTTTTGTAGTTTCATATAGATTTGTTAGTTTTGTATAGTTTTATATAGTTTTATATAGTTTTATATAGTTTTATATAGTGTTATATAGTTTTATACAGTTTTATATAGTTTTATATAGTTTTATATAGTTTTATATAGTTTTATATAGTTTTATATAGTTTTATATAGTTTGATATTGCTTAATATAGTTTTATAGAGTTTTATAAAGTTTTATATTGTTTTATATAGTTTTGTTAGTTTTATATATTCTTATATAGTTTTATATAGTTTTACATAGTTTTATAGAGGTTTATATAGTTTTATATAGTTTTTTATAGTTTTATATAGGTTTGTTAGTATTATATAGTTTTATATAGTTTTATATAGTTTTATATAGTTTTGTAGAGTTTTATAAAGTTTTATATAATTTTATATAATTTTATTAGTTTTATATATTTTTATATAGTTTTATATAGTTTTATATAGTTCTATAGAGTTTTATATAGTTTTATACAGTTTTATATAGTTTTGTTAGTTTTATATAGTTTTATATAGTTTTATATAGTTCTATATAGTTTTATATAGTTTTATATAGTGTTATATAGTTCTATAGAGTTTTATATAGGTTTATATAGTTTTGTTAGTTTTATACAGTTTTATATAGTTTTATATAGTTTTATAGAGTTTTATATAGTTTTATATAGTTTTATTAGTTTTATATAGTTTTATATAGTACTATATAGTTTTATATAATTTTATTAGTTTTATATAGTTTTATATAATTTTGTATAGTATTATATGGTTTTATATAGTTTTATATAGTTTTATATAGTTCTATATAGTTTTATATAGGTTTATATAGTTTTGTTAGTTTTATATAGTTTTATATAGTTTTATATAGTTTTATGTAGTTTTATATAGTTCTATAGAGTTTTATATAGGTTTATATAGTTTTGTTAGTTTTATATAGTTTTATATAGTTCTATAGAGTTTTATATAGTTTTATAGAGTTTTATATAGTTTTATATAGTTTTATTAGTTTTATATAGTTTTATATAGTACTATATAATTTTATATAGTTTTATTTGTTTTACATAGTTCTATATAGTTTTATATTGTTTTATATAGCTTCATATAGTTTTATATAGCTTTATATAGTTTCATATTGTTTTATATAGATTTATATAGTTGTGCACAGTTTTATATAGTTTTATATAGTTTTATTAGTTTTATATAGTTTTATAAAGTTTTGTATAGTTTTACATAGTTTTATATACTTTTATATAGTTTTATATAGTTTTATATGGTTTTGTTAGTTTTGTAGAGTTTCATATAGTTCTATATAGTTTTGTTAGTTTTATATTGTTTTATATAGTTTTGTTAGTTTTATTTGGTTTTATATAGTTTTGTATATTTTATTTAGTTTTATATAGTTTTGTTAGTTTTATATAATTTTATATAGTTTTAAATAGTTTTATACAGTTTTACATAGTTTTATGTAATTTTATATAGTTTTATATAGTTTTATTAGTTTTTTATTGTTTTATATAGTTTTGTATAGTTTTTATCAGTTTCATATAGTTTTATACAGATTTATAAAGTCTTATATAGTTTTATTAGATTTATATAGCTGAATAAAGTTTTATGTAGCATTATATAGTTTTATATAGTTTCATATAGTTTTATATAGTTTTATATAGTCTTACTAGTTTTATATAGTTTTTTTAGTTTTATATAGTTTTATATAGTTTTATATAGCTTTATTAGTTTTATATAGTTTTATATAGTTTTATATAGTTTTTTTAGTTTTATATAGTTTTATATAGTTTTATTAGTTTTATATAGTTTTATATAGTTTTATATAGTTTTATATCGTTTTATTAGTTTTATATAGTTTTATATAGTTTTATATAGTTTTATATAGTTTTGTAGAGTTTTATATACTTTTTTAGAGGTTTATATAGTTTTATATAGTTTTGTTAGTTTTATTAGTTTTATACAGTTATATATAGTACTATATAGTTTTATATAATTTTAATAGTTTTTTGTAGTTTCATATAGATTTGTTAGTTTTGTATAGTTTTATATAGTTTTATATAGTTTTATATAGTTTTATATAGTGTTATATAGTTTTATACAGTTTTATATAGTTTTATATAGTTTTATATAGTTTTATATAGTTTTATATAGTTTTATATAGTTTTATATAGTTTGATATTGCTTAATATAGTTTTATAGAGTTTTATAAAGTTTTATATTGTTTTATATAGTTTTGTTAGTTTTATATATTCTTATATAGTTTTATATAGTTTTACATAGTTTTATAGAGGTTTATATAGTTTTATATAGTTTTTTATAGTTTTATATAGGTTTGTTAGTATTATATAGTTTTATATAGTTTTATATAGTTTTATATAGTTTTGTAGAGTTTTATAAAGTTTTATATAATTTTATATAATTTTATTAGTTTTATATATTTTTATATAGTTTTATATAGTTTTATATAGTTCTATAGAGTTTTATATAGTTTTATACAGTTTTATATAGTTTTGTTAGTTTTATATAGTTTTATATAGTTTTATATAGTTCTATATAGTTTTATATAGTTTTATATAGTGTTATATAGTTCTATAGAGTTTTATATAGGTTTATATAGTTTTGTTAGTTTTATACAGTTTTATATAGTTTTATATAGTTTTATAGAGTTTTATATAGTTTTATATAGTTTTATTAGTTTTATATAGTTTTATATAGTACTATATAGTTTTATATAATTTTATTAGTTTTATATAGTTTTATATAATTTTGTATAGTATTATATGGTTTTATATAGTTTTATATAGTTTTATATAGTTCTATATAGTTTTATATAGGTTTATATAGTTTTGTTAGTTTTATATAGTTTTATATAGTTTTATATAGTTTTATGTAGTTTTATATAGTTCTATAGAGTTTTATATAGGTTTATATAGTTTTGTTAGTTTTATATAGTTTTATATAGTTCTATAGAGTTTTATATAGTTTTATAGAGTTTTATATAGTTTTATATAGTTTTATTAGTTTTATATAGTTTTATATAGTACTATATAATTTTATATAGTTTTATTTGTTTTACATAGTTCTATATAGTTTTATATTGTTTTATATAGCTTCATATAGTTTTATATAGCTTTATATAGTTTCATATTGTTTTATATAGATTTATATAGTTGTGCACAGTTTTATATAGTTTTATATAGTTTTATTAGTTTTATATAGTTTTATAAAGTTTTGTATAGTTTTACATAGTTTTATATACTTTTATATAGTTTTATATAGTTTTATATGGTTTTGTTAGTTTTGTAGAGTTTCATATAGTTCTATATAGTTTTGTTAGTTTTATATTGTTTTATATAGTTTTGTTAGTTTTATTTGGTTTTATATAGTTTTGTATATTTTATTTAGTTTTATATAGTTTTGTTAGTTTTATATAATTTTATATAGTTTTAAATAGTTTTATACAGTTTTACATAGTTTTATGTAATTTTATATAGTTTTATATAGTTTTATTAGTTTTTTATTGTTTTATATAGTTTTGTATAGTTTTTATCAGTTTCATATAGTTTTATACAGATTTATAAAGTCTTATATAGTTTTATTAGATTTATATAGCTGAATAAAGTTTTATGTAGCATTATATAGTTTTATATAGTTTCATATAGTTTTATATAGTTTTGTATAGTTTTATATAGTTTTATATAGTTTTGTTAGTTTTATATAGTTTTATATAGTTTTGTTAGTTTTATATAGTTTTGTTAGTTTTATATAGTTTTGTAAAGTTTTATATAGTTTTATATAGTTTTATAGAGTTTTATACAGTTTTATATAGTTTTGTTAGTTTTATATAGTTTTATATAGTTTTATATAGTTCTATATAGTTTTATATAGTTTTATATAGTGTTATATAGTTCTATAGAGTTTTATATAGGTTTATATAGTTTTGTTAGTTTTATACAGTTTTATATAGTTTTATATAGTTTTATAGAGTTTTATATAGTTTTATATAGTTTTATTAGTTTTTTATTGTTTTATATAGTTTTGTATAGTTTTTATCAGTTTCATATAGTTTTATACAGATTTATAAAGTCTTATATAGTTTTATTAGATTTATATAGCTGTATAAAGTTTTATGTAGCATTATATAATTTTATATAGTTTTATATAGTTTTATATAGTTTTATATAGTTTTATATAGTTTTATATAGTTTTATATAGTATTATATAGTTTTATATAGTATTGTTGCGCTGGGCGGGTCCTAGGGTGCTCGCCCGCGACATGTTTATTTACAATGTTCTTATTTACACTAATATTTACAATTTCATACAAATATTACAGAATGTAGTCTATTGCTCAACACGTCTATTCTCGTCAACGTTCGCTCAAAGACTACTCGTTTGTCTTCGTTTACTCTGACTAACTCCTTAGCGACCAGTTTATTTCAACCCCCTTCAGATTCTAAGGGTTGGTTCAGCCGTGCGTGCTAGAGGGACGAGTTCGATACATCGCAACCTCGTTAATTCGATGTATCGCAACATTGCCCTCCTCCTTCGTTGAGCGGTCGTCCCGACCGCGTCAAACTTCACTGTCAGCAATTTCAGTCCGACGACTGTGAACGTCTTCAGTCCGGTACCTCTGCCTGAAGAGTAGGTAAAACCAAATTAATTCCTTTACCTAGGTGGTCTCTCAGACAGTAACGTCCTGACATTCGTCCTCCGTCTCAGGGGAAAACCACCAAAAACCCTGAGCAAGACGCCGGTACTCGATCCTCCGAAGAATTCTTCTCCGGGTAATCCTGGATCACTCATTCCTCGCCCTTCCACATTGAGTCCTTCTTTCTTGTATTTATAGTCTTCTTTCCTCCAGGCTTCTCGGGTGAATTTCCCCTAGCCGTCGAGAAACCTTCCCTCGGATGTTCCCCCAAGGAAACCTTCTCCTGAACCCTTTATTTGGGGCTCCCGAACACCACTCTTTCGTGAACCGACTCCTGGCGCTGCACGCCGCTATTGAAATGCAGCCTCAGAAGATGAGGGGACACCCTCCTAAGAGAATGTCACTTCCTCATAACAACCTTGGCCGGTTCGGCCGCAAACGAAGGAAAGCCTCCGCTGCCAGAAGGAAAATTCTTTCCCTAGTCTTCAGCGACGACAAGTCCTCTTCTTGGGCGAAGAATGTCGATCATTGTCCTTTGATTTCTTCAAATTCGTTGTTCTTGAATCGAACCGGGCAAGCCGATTGACATGTACAATCCGCAGTTTCTTTCTAGGGGAACGGACAATCCTATAGATTAGGTCATTCAATCGTTGAACAACCTCGTATGGTCCTTCCCAGTCAAATTGCAACTTGGGACATTTCCCTTTTGTTCTTTTCGGATTGTACAACCAGACCTTCTCTCCTTGGGCAAATGAGATCGGCCGTGCACGGGAATCGTACCATGATTTTGCTTTGTTGCTACATATCCGCAACCTCTCTCGTACAAAGTTGTGAGTTTCAGCAAGTCTTGCTCGGTATTCTTCGACGTACGTCTTCTCATCCGTTAAAGCACTTGGTGAAGTCCCTCTCAACAGGTCTAACGGAAGACGCAGCTCTCTGCCCATGAAAACCATAGATGGAGTCAATCCTGTGGTTTCATGTCTGGAGGTCCGGTATGCAAGAAGAAACGTTGGAATCCATTCGTCCCAATCTTTCTGATGTTCTGAAACAAACTGGGACAGATACTGCAGCAAAGTTCTAATCATCCGCTCTACGAGTCCATCCGACTGAGGGTGTAAGGGAGTTGTCCTCGTCTTCTTTATCCCCAGCATCTTCATCAGTTCCTTGAAGATGGAAGATTCGAAACTCCGACCCTGATCAGAGTGCAACTCTAGCGGCACTCCATACCGGCTGATCACCTGTTCCAACAACGCTCTTGCAATCGTTGTCGCCTGCTGGTTTGGTAGCGCAATCACCTCCCGCCACTTCGAAAAATAATCTACCACAACCAGCGCGTACCTGTTTCCGGCCGAAGACCTGGGCAAGGGACCCACAGTGTCGAGCGCGATCCTCTCAAATGGTGCCCCGACATTGTAAACCTTCATGGCCCCTATTCCCCTCTCTTTGGGGCCCTTCTTCAGCCCTCCACGACACCACTCGTCGACGGCTTTCCGGTGATCCAACCAGAAGAATCTCTGACGAACTTTGGCCAGCGTCTTCTTGATTCCAAAATGGCCACCTGATGGTGCGTCGTGGCATTGCTTCGAAACCTCTTCAACCTTGCTCTTCGGCACAACCAGAAGCCAAGAAACTTGTTTCCCATCGGCAGATTCCCATTTCCTGCACAAGAGACCTTTCTTGATTTCCAGGGAATCCCAAATTGCCCACAAGTATTTCGTTTCCGGCGAGGAAGACGAAAGTTCCGACCAGCTTGGTTTCGTTCCTTTTTGTTTCTTCAAGAATACCAAGCCAATTTCATCGTCTTCCTCTTGAGCTTTTCTCCACTCGTCTAACTGTTCGTTTCTATGTGTGGTCCTGAGGAGACAGTGTTCGTTTGCACTCTCTTTTTCTTCCAAACGGGAGCAACGCTTACATTGTTCCCCACATGGTCTTCTTGAAAGGCTATCCGCATTTCCATGTATATTTCCTGCTCTGTATTTAATTTGAAATTGGTACTCCTGTAATCGTTCGATCCAACGCGCCGTTTGACCTTCCGGATTCTTGAAATTCAGGAGCCAGGTCAGAGCTGCATGATGTGTGCGGATAAGGAATTTTCGTCCATAAAGATAGTGATGGAAATGCTCTATGGACTTGACTATGGCCAAGAGTTCCTTTCGGGTCACACAATAATTTCTCTCTGCTTTCCCCAGCGTCTTGGAGAAATACGCGATGACCCTCTCCTCTCCGTTTTGTATTTGTGACAGGACTGCTCCGATGGCAAAATTCGAGGCATCGGTATCCAAAACGAAGTCCGCGTCCATCCAAGGGTACGCCAAAACAGGTGTCTCTTCTAATCTTCTCTTCAGCTCTTCGAACGCCTCTTGACACTCTTCCGTCCACACGAAGTCCATCTTCTCTTCCGTCAGTCGGTGTAGCGGTCGTGCGATACGCGAGAAACCCTGCACGAATTTTCTATAGTACGTGCAGAGTTCAAGAAAGCTTCGTAGTTCAGTCTTGTTCTTGGGAATCGGCCATTCACGTACCGCAGAAATCTTCTCCGGATCCGTTTTAACTCCTTGACTGGATACGACATGTCCCAGGTATGCCACTTCGGTGCGGAAGAAGCTACATTTCTTCGGGTTCATCAAAAGCTTTACTTCGCGCAGGCGGGTGAACACCTCTTTTAAGCGTTGTACTTCCTCTTCGAAGGTTCGTCCATAGACAATTATATCGTCCAAGTACACTAGACAAATCTTCCAAGTCAGATCAGCGAGAACAGTTTCCATGAGTCTTTCGAAGGTAGCTGGAGCATTACACAGCCCAAATGGCATCACTTTGAATTGCCACAATCCAGAGCCTGTGCAAAATGCGGTCTTCTCACGATCCCTTTTATCGACAGGAATCTGCCAATATCCACTTTGGAGATCAATTGTTGAGAACCAAGAAGATCCAGAAAGGGCGTTCAAGGTGTCTTCTATCCTGGGCAGCGGATAGGAGTCCTTCTTGGTAATTTCATTAAGTCGACAATTGGCGAAGACCAGAGGCTTTTCGACTCTTCTATCACCCCTTGCTTCTGCATCTTCGCCAATAATTCGTCAACTTCGGCACGGCGACAGAACGGTAAACGTCGTGGTGCCTGCTTGATCGGAGCGTGATCTCCCGTGTTGATCCTGTGCCGCACGACCTCACACTTTCCCACTTGCTCGGGGTTTTCGGCAAAAACGTCTTGAAATTCTTGTAATAGTCGGCGAAACCTCTTCCTTTCTTCTTCAGTAAGTTGTCCGGAACAACGGGAGTACAAGGCCTGCAGATGTACAGGTACGACCACCTCCTCTTGTGATTTTTCTTGCAGGAACAGCTCCTCTCCATTAATAGATAGCGTACCCGAGGCGAAGTCAATTTTACTCGCATGCTTTTGGAGGAAGTTGCTTCCCAAAATGCATTCTTCTTTCATGTGTATTAGTAAGAATTCTTCTTCCGTCTGGAAGTTTCCAATTTTCAGAGGGAATCGCTCTTTTCCGAAAATTTTCAGATTTTCTCCCGAAACCGAGAAGACTCTCACGTTTCCTGCACCCGCCGCGTTAAGTGTTTCCCTGGGACCGAACTTGTTTGCTGATAACAGATTTACATAGGATCCGGTATCAATGATGATCTTGCATTTTCTTCCATTGATGAATCACTTGATGCTCATCTTCTCCTGAGGGTTCACTCTTCGGACGACGGGGGTAGGAGAACTTGAAGTCGGAGGCTCCTCCATTACTCCGACCTTTTCCCGTTTCCCTTCTTCGGTTTCTCTGTTTTTCCCATCCGACAATCCCGTTGAAAGTGTCCGCTTTTCCCGCAGACCCAGCACTCCTTCTGCTTCTCGGGCCTCTTCGAGGAACCTTGCCACCTGGTCCGACTTCTGTACGTCATGTCCGGTCGATCATCCTGCGAGGCGCCTTCTCGAGCCGCATTGCACTCAAAAACACGGGGCACAGATTTTAGTACCCGCACTTCATCAGCGGTGACCTCTGAAGTGCTCTCGACGGCTTCGATCTCCAGGGCCCGAATAACGGCAGCCCTGAGAAATGCAAACCCGCCGAGTCTTAACGCTCTTTTCATGTCTTCATTGGCCAGAGCTGACACGGACTGGGAGGCCGCCAGTTTGTCCCTGATCTCGGCAGGGCATTCACAAAAGGCGGCCTGCGCCAACCTTTCTATCTCCCTGGCCAAATCGGAAATGGGCTCTCCTTTCCGCTGTTTGTAATTTTGGAATAAAACGAAATTTAAATTCGTTATATTTTTCGTTCCATAACGGAACTCCAGTGCCGAAACGATCGCGGTGTAATTCTGTAAACGACCAGCGGGAAGGGAAGTGAGTACACTACGAGCCGAACCCTCCAGCGATGAAACCAAGGCCAACGCCTTCCTTGGTTCATCCCACCTGTTCGCTGCAGCCACAGCCTCAAATTGAAGGTGGTACTCATTCCACCCATTTCTTCCATCGAAAACGGGCGGTCTCACGACATATCCCAGATCCGGTATGCCGCGAGGTCCGTTGTTGCCTTCGACAGGCGGAGTAGACTGCACAGCTGGCTGAGACGGAGCCGCGAGTGCGAACGGGTCAGCCGTTACAGAGTCGCGACTTACAGACGAGGTCACCGTTATGATCCTCTGTGCTAAAGTCTCTAAATTGGAAGTGATAACCTGATGGTTCGCTTCCATCGCTGCGATCCTTCCTTCTAAGGCGGCTTCACGGGCTACTAGGGCCGTCCTACAAGAACATTCTTTTATATAGTTTTCTATCGCTTTATATAGTTTGATATAGTTTTATATTGTTTTATTAGATTAACATAGTTTAATATAGTTTTATATGCTTTTATATAGTTTTATATAATTTTATATAGCTCAATGTTGTTTTATATAGTTTTATATAGTTTTATATATTATTATATAGTTTTACATAGTTTTATTAGTTTTATACAGTTTTATTGGTTTTATATAGTTTTATATTATTTTATATAGTTTTATTAGTTTTATATTGTTTTATATAGTTTTGTGTAGTTTTATATAGTTTTACATACTTTAATATAGTTTTATATAGTTTTATATAATTTTACATAGTTTTATACAGTAATATAGTCATCATAGATTTATATAGTTTTGTATAGTGATGTGTAGTTTTTATCTAGTTTTATTTAATTTTATATTGTTTTCTGTAGTTTTATATGGTTTTATATAGTTTTATATAGTTTTATATAAATTTATGACGATTTATATAGTTTTATTAGATTTACATAGTTCTATATAGTTTTATATAGTATTATATAGTTTTATATAGTTTTATTAGTTGTATATATTTGTCTATAGTTTTATACAGTTTTATATAGTTTTATAGAGTTCTATATTGTTTTACATAGCTTTGTATAGTTTTATATAGTTTGACATAGTTTTCTAGAGTTCTATATAGTTATGTATAGTATTAAAAGGATTTAATAGATTTATATAGTTTTATTTAGCCGTATAAAGATTAACATAGTTTTATTAGTTTTTCATTGTTTTATATAGTTGTGTATAGTTTTACACAGGTTTATATAGTTTTATCTAGTTTTATATAAATTTATAAAGATTCATATAGTTTTATGTAGTTTTAAATAGTATTATATAGTATTATACAGTTTTATATAGTTTTATATAGTTTTACCCAGTATTACATAGTTTTATATAGTTTTATATCGTTTTATCCAGTTTTATATAGTTTTATGTAGTTTTATGTAGTTTTATATAGTTTTAATAGTTTTCTATAGTTTTATATAGTCTTATATAGTTTTACATAGTTTTATACAGTTTTATTAGTTTTATATAGTTTTACATAGTTTTATATAGTTTTATATTGTTTTATACAGTTTTATATAGATTTACATAGTTTTATAAAGTTTTATATAGTTTTATATAGTTTTATATAGTTTTATATAGTTTTATATAGTTTTACATATTTTTATATAGTTTTATACAGTTTTATTAGTTTTAAATAGATTTATATGGTTTTATATAGTTTTATATAGTTTTATATAGTTTTATTAGTTTTTTATACTTTCATATTGTTTTGTATAGTTTCATACAGTTTCATATAGTTTTATATAGTTTTATATGGCTTTATGTTGCTATATGAGTTTCATTAGTTTTATATAGTTTTATATAGTTTTATGTAGTTTTATATAGTGTTATATAGTTTTATACAGTTTTATACAGATTAATTACTTTTATATGGTTTTATAATGTTTTATATAGTTTTATATAGTTTTATATATTTTTATATAGTGTTATATAGTTTTATAGAGGTTTATATAGTTTTACATAGTTTTGTTAGTTTTATAGGGTATTATATAGTTTTATATAGTTTTATTAGTTTTATACAGTTTTATATAGTTTTATATAGCTTTATATACTTTTTTAGAGGTTTATATAGTTTTATATAGTTTTGTTAGTTTTATTAGTTTTATACAGTTTTATATAGTACTATATAGTTTTATATAATTTTAATAGTTTTATATAGTTTTATATAGTTTTTTGTAGTTTTATATAGTTTTGTTAGTTTTATATAGTTTTATATAGTTTTATTAGTTTTATTTAATTTTATATAGTTTTATATAGTTTTATTAGTTTTATGTAATTTTAAATAGTTTTATATAGTTTTATATTGTTTTATATAGTTTTATATAGTGTTATATAGTCTTATATAGTTTTGTTACTTTTATATAGTTTTTTATTGTTTTGTATAGTTTTATATAGTTTTATATAGTTTTATATAGTTTTATATAGTTTTATATAGTTTTATATAGTGTTATATAGTTTTATACAGTTTTATATAGTTTAATTACTTTTATATAGTTTTATAATGTTTTATATAGGTTTATATAGTTTTATTAGTTTTATAAAGTTTTATATAGTTTTATATAGTTTTATATAGTTCTATAGAGTTTTATATAGGTTTGTATAGTTTTGTTGGTTTTATATAGTTTTTTTATAGTTTTATATAGTTTTACATAGTTTTATCTAGCATTATTAGTTTTATACAGTTTTATATAGTTCTATAGAGTTGTATATAGGTTTATATAGTTTTATATAGTTTTATATATACTTTTATATAGTGTTATATAGTTTTATAGAGTTTTATATAGTTTTATATAGTTTTATATAGTTTTATATAGTTTTATATAGTTTTATATAGTGTTATATAGTTTTATACAGTTTTATATAGTTTAATTACTTTTATATAGTTTTATAATGTTTTATATAGGTTTATATAGTTTTATTAGTTTTATAAAGTTTTATATAGTTTTATATAGTTTTATATAGTTCTATAGAGTTTTATATAGGTTTGTATAGTTTTGTTGGTTTTATATAGTTTTTTTATAGTTTTATATAGTTTTACATAGTTTTATCTAGCATTATTAGTTTTATACAGTTTTATATAGTTCTATAGAGTTGTATATAGGTTTATATAGTTTTATATAGTTTTATATATACTTTTATATAGTGTTATATAGTTGTATAGAGTTTTATATAGTTTTATATAGTTTTATATAGTTTTATGTAGTTTTATTAGTTTTATATAGTTTTTTACAGTTTTATATAGTTTTGTTGGTTTTATATAGTTTTATATAGTTTTATTAGTTTTATTTAATTTTATATAGTTTTATATAGTTTTATTAGTTTTATGTAATTTTAAATAGTTTTATATAGTTTTATATTGTTTTATATAGTTTTATATAGTGTTATATAGTTTTATATAGTTTTGTTACTTTTATATAGTTTTTTATTGTTTTGTATAGTTTTATATAGTTTTATATAGTTTTATATAGTTTTATATAGTTTTATATAGTTTTATATAGTGTTATATAGTTTTATACAGTTTTATATAGTTTAATTACTTTTATATAGTTTTATAATGTTTTATATAGGTTTATATAGTTTTATTAGTTTTATAAAGTTTTATATAGTTTTATATAGTTTTATATAGTTCTATAGAGTTTTATATAGGTTTGTATAGTTTTGTTGGTTTTATATAGTTTTTTTATAGTTTTATATAGTTTTACATAGTTTTATCTAGCATTATTAGTTTTATACAGTTTTATATAGTTCTATAGAGTTGTATATAGGTTTATATAGTTTTATATAGTTTTATATATACTTTTATATAGTGTTATATAGTTGTATAGAGTTTTATATAGTTTTATATAGTTTTATATAGTTTTATGTAGTTTTATTAGTTTTATATAGTTTTTTACAGTTTTATATAGTTTTGTTGGTTTTATATAGTTTTATATAGTTTTATTAGTTTTATTTAATTTTATATAGTTTTATATAGTTTTATTAGTTTTATGTAATTTTAAATAGTTTTATATAGTTTTATATTGTTTTATATAGTTTTATATAGTGTTATATAGTTTTATATAGTTTTGTTACTTTTATATAGTTTTTTATTGTTTTGTATAGTTTTATATAGTTTTATATAGTTTTATATAGTTTTATATAGTTTTATATAGTTTTATATAGTGTTATATAGTTTTATACAGTTTTATATAGTTTAATTACTTTTATATAGTTTTATAATGTTTTATATAGGTTTATATAGTTTTATTAGTTTTATAAAGTTTTATATAGTTTTATATAGTTTTATATAGTTCTATAGAGTTTTATATAGGTTTGTATAGTTTTGTTGGTTTTATATAGTTTTTTTATAGTTTTATATAGTTTTACATAGTTTTGTATAGTTTTATATAGTTTTTTATAATTTTATATAGTTTTATATAGTTTTATATTGTTATATTTAGTTTTGTATAGTTTTATATAGTTTTATATAATTTTATATAGTTTTATATAGAAGTATATAGTTTTATATAGTTTTATGTAGCCTTATATATTTTTATATTGTTTGATACAGTTTGATATAGTTTCGCATTGGTTTATGTAGCTTTATAGATAATGCGCAAAAGAGATATGGATCTGCGTTATGCGTGGAAATGATGATAGTAACCGTAAGGCCGAGAAGCGATCTGGATCTGTGTTATGCGAGTACACTTTCATCTTAGCCATAAGGCCGGGAAGCGAACAAGTACCGGCATCACAACGAGACATATAGCTGCTGGGCTTTAATGGTATGGTCAAAGTGTACTCGCATAACACACATCCAGATCGCTTCTCGGCCTTATGGCTCAGATCAAAGTGTACTCGAATAACCCAAATCCAGATCAGTTCTCGGCCTTATGGCTAAGACAAAAGTGTACTTGCATAACACACATCCAGATCGCTTCTCAGCCTTATGGAGAAGGTCAAAGCGTACTGGAATAACACACATCCAGATCGCTTCCCGGCCTTATTTCTAAGATCAAAGTGTGCTCGAATAAAACAAGTCCTGATCGCTTCTCGGCCTTATTACTGAGATCAAAGTGTATATGCATAAAACAAATCCGTAACCGCTTCCCGACCTTATGGCTAAGATCAAAGTGTACTCGCGTAACAAACATACAGATCATTTCTCGGCATTATGGCTAAGACCAAAGTGTACTCGTATAACAAACATCAAGATCGCTTCTCGGCCTTATGGCTAAGATCAATGTGTACTCGAATAAACCAATTTCAGATCGCTTCTCGGTCTTATGGATAACACCAAAGTGTACTCGCTTAACACACGTCTAGATCGCTCGTCGGCCTTATGGCTAAGTTCAAAGTGCACTCGAGTAACCCAAATCCAGATCGCTTCTCGGCCGTATGGCTAAGATCAAAGTGTAATCGAATAACCCAAATCCGGAACGCTTCTCGGCCTTATTACTAAGATCAGAGTGTACTCGCATAACCCAAATGCAGATATCCTGTCGGGCTTATGGCAAAGCATAACCATAAGGCCGAGAAGCGAGCTGGATTTGGCTTATGCTAGTACGCGTTCACATTAGCCGTAAGGCCCGGGAGGCGATCTGGATCTGTTTTATGCGAGCACACGTTGATATTAACCATAATGCCGAGAAGCGATCTGGAACTGTGTTATGCGAGTTTTATATAATTTTATACAGTTTTATACACTTTTATAAAGTATATTATAGTTCAATATAATTTTATACAGTTTTATGTAGTATTATACACGATTCCATAACATTATGTAGTTTTAAGCGGTTATACATTGTTTTGTATTCTTTTTTATTGTATTTCACCTTTTGCATTGTGTTATGCAGTTATACATATTGTTGCGCTGGGCGGGTCCTGGAGTGCTCGCCCGCGACATGTTTATTTACAATGTTCTTATTTACACTAATATTTACAATTTCATGCAAATATTACAGAATGTAGTCTATAGCTCAACACGTCTATTCTCGTCAAAGACTACTCGTTTGTCTTCGTTTACTCTGACCAACTCCTTAGCGACCAGTTTATTTCAACCCCCTTCAGATCCTAAGGGTTGGATCAGCCGTGCATGCTGGAGAGATGAGTTCGATACATCGCAACCTCGTTAATTCGATGTATCGCAACAATATTATTATGAAGTTTTGTGTAGTTTTATATGGTTTCTTATAGTTTTATACAGTTTTATACAAGTTTATATGGTTATATCAGTTTTATATAGTTTTATATAGTTCTGTTAATTTTATATAATTTTATACAATATTGTATTATTTTATACAGTTTTAATTAGTTTTATATATTTCTATTAGTTTTATATAGTTTCATATAGTTTTACATAGTTTTATGTAGTTTTATATAAATTATTATAGTTTTATATAATTTTATATAGTTTTATACAGTTTTATTAGTTTCATATAGTTTTATATAGTTTAATGAGTTTTATATAGTATTATATAGTATTATATAGTTTTATATAGTCTTATATAGTTTTAAATAGTTTTATATAGATTTGTATAGTTTTATATAGTATTATATAGTTTTACATAGTTTTATATAGTTTTATATAGTTTTATATAGTTTTATATAGTTTTATATAGTTTTATATAGTTTTATATAATTTTATATAGTTTTATATAATTTTATAAAAGTTTTGTATAGTTTCATATAGTTTTTTTAGTTTTACATGGTTTTATATAGTTCAAAATAGTTTTATTAAGTTTTATATAGTTTTATATAGTTTTCTATAGTTTCATATAGTTTTATAAAGTTCTATATAGTTTTATATAGTTTTACATAGTTTTATATAGTTTTATATAGTTTTATATAGTTTTATATAGTATTATATACTTTTATATAGTTTTATATAGTTTTATAAAGTTTAGTATAGTTTCATATAGTTTTTTTAGTTTTACATGTTTTTATATAGTTCTTAATAGTTTTATATAGTTTTATATAATTTTATATAGTTTTATACAGCTTTATTAGTTTCATATAGTTTTATATAGCATTATATAGTTTTATATAGTTTTATAAAGTTTTTTATAGTTTTATTTAGTTTTATATAGTTTTATATAGATGTATATAAAGTTTTATATAGTTTTATATAGCTTTACATAGTCTTATATAGTTCTAAATAGTTTTATATAGTTTTATATAGTTTTATATAGTTTCATATAGTTTTATAAAGTTTTATACAGTTATATATAGTTTTATATATATTTAGATAGTTTTATATAGATTTATATAGATTTGTATAGTTTTATATATTATTATATTGTTTTATATAGTCTTATATAGTTTTACGTAGTTTTATATAGTTCTATATATTTTTATATAGTTTTATATAGTTTCATATAGTTTTATAAAGTTTTGTATAGCTTCATATAGTTTTTTTAGTTTTACATGGTTTTATATAGTTCTAAATAGTTTTATATAGTTTTATATAGTTTTATATAGTTTCATATAGTTTTATAAAGTTTTATATAGTTTTATATAGTTTCATATAGTTTTATAAAGTTTTATATAGCTTTATATAGTTTTAAATAGATTTAGATAGTTTTATATAGATTTATATAGTTTTATATAGTATTATATAGTTTTATATAGTTTTATATAGTTTTATATAGTTTTATACAGTTTTGTATAGTTTCATATAGTTTTATTAGTTTTACATAGCTTTATATAGTTCTATATAGTTTTATATAGATTTGTATAGTTTTATATAGTATTATATAGTTTTACATAGTTTTATATAGTTTCATATAGTTTTATAAAGTTCTATATAGTTTTATATAGTTTTACATAGTTTTATATAGTTTTATATAGTTTTATATAGTATTATATACTTTTATATAGTTTTATATAGTTTTATAAAGTTTAGTATAGTTTCATATAGTTTTTTTAGTTTTACATGTTTTTATATAGTTCTAAATAGTTTTATATAGTTTTATATAATTTTATATAGTTTTATACAGCTTTATTAGTTTCATATAGTTTTATATAGCATTATATAGTTTTATATAGTTTTATATAGTTTTGTATAGTTTCATATAGTTTCATTATTTTTACATAGTTTTATATAGTTCCACGTGGTTTTATATAGTTTTATATAGTTTTACATAGTTATATATAATTTTATATAGTTTTATATAGTTTTATATACTTTTATATAGTTTTATATAGTTTTGTATAGTTTCATATAGTTTCATTATTTTTACATAGTTTTATATAGTTCTATATAGTTTTATGTAGTTTTATATAGTGTTATATGGTTTTATATAGTCTTATATAGTTTTAAATAGTTTTATATAGTTCCACGTGGTTTTATATAGTTGTATATAGTTTTACATAGTTATATATAATTTTATATAGTTTTAGATAGTTTTATATAGTTTTATATAGTTTTATATAATTTTATATAGTTTTATATAATATTATATAGTTTTATACAGTTTTATTAGTTTTATATAGTTTTATATAGTTTTATATAATTTTATAATAGTTTTGTATAGTTTCATATAGTTTTTCTAGTTTTACATGGTTTTATATAGTTCTAAATAGTTTTATATAGTTTTATATAGTTTTATATAGTTTCATATAGTTTTATAAAGTTTTATATAGTTTTATATAGTTTTATATAGATTTATATAGTTTTATATAGATTTATATAGTTTTATATAGTATTATATTGTTTTATATAGTTTTATATAGTTTTATATATTTTTGTATAGTTTCATATAGTTTTATTATGTTTACATAGTTTTATATAGTTCTATATTGTTTTATTAAGTTTTATATAGTTTTATATAGTCTTATATAGTTTTACATAGTTTATAAAGTTCTATATGGTTTTATATAGTTTTATTTAGTTCTATATAGTTTTATATAGTTTTATATAGTTTTATATAGCTTTATATAATTTTATATAGTTTTATATAATATTATATAGTTTTATACAGTTTTATTAGTTTTGTATAGTTTTATATAGTTTTATATATATTTATATAGTTTTGTATTGTATTATATAGTTTTACATAGTTTATATAGTTCTATATGGTTTTATATAGTTTTATATAATTTTATATAGTTTTAAATAGTTTTATTATTCCCATATAGTTTTATATAGTTTTGCTAGTCCCATATAGTTTTATATAGTTTTATTAGTTTAACATAGTTTTAAATAGTTTTATATAGTTATATGTAGTTTCATATAGTTTTATATAGTTTTATAAGGTTTTATATAGTCATATATAGTTTTACATAGTTTTATATAGTTGTATATAGTTTTATATAGTTTTATATAGTTTTACTAGTTTTATATAGTTTTGTTAGTTTTGTATAGTTTTATATAGTTTTATATAGTTTTATATAGTTTTATATAGTTTTGTTAGTTTTATATAGTTTTATATAGTTTTATATAGTACTATATAGTTTTTATAGTTTTATTAGTTTTATATAGTTTTATATAGTTTTATATAGTTTTATATAGTTTTATATAGTTTTATATAGTGTTATATAGTTTTATACAGTTTTATATAGTTTAATTACTTTTATATAGTTTTATAATGTTTTATATAGGTTTATATAGTTTTATTAGTTTTATAAAGTTTTATATAGTTTTATATAGTTTTATATAGTTCTATAGAGTTTTATATAGGTTTGTATAGTTTTGTTGGTTTTATGTAGTTTTTTAATAGTTTTATATAGTTTTATATAGTTTTATCTAGCATTATTAGTTTTATACAGTTTTATATAGTTCTATAGAGTTTTATATAGGTTTATATAGTTTTGTTAGTTTTATATAGTTTTTTATTATTTTATATAGTTTTATATAGCTTTATATAGTTTTATATAGTTTTATATAGTTTTATCTAGTTTTATATAGTTTTATATAGTGTTATATAGTTTTATAGAGTTTTATTTAGTTTTATATAGTTTTATATACTTTTTTAGAGGTTTATATAGTTTTATATAGTTTTGTTAGTTTTATTAGTTTTATACAGTTTTATATAGAACTATATAGTTTTATATAATTTAAATAGTTTTTTGTAGTTTCATATAGTTTTGTTAGTTTTGTATAGTTTTATATAGTTTTATATAGTTTAATATAGTTTTATATAGTGTTATATAGTTTTATACAGTTTTATATAACTTAATTACTTTTATATAGTTTTATAATGTTTTATATATTTTTATATAGTTTTATATAGTTTTATATAGTTTTATATGGTTTTATATAGTTTTATATAGTTTTATATAGTTTTGTTAGTTTTATATAGTTTTATATAGTTATATATAGTTTTATTAGTTTTATATAGTTTTATATAGTTTTATATAGGTTTATATAGTTTTAAATAGTTTTACATAGTTTTGTTAGTTTTATAGGGTATTATATAGTTTTATATAGTTTTATTAGTTTTATACAGTTTTATATAGTTTTATATAGCTTTATATACTTTTTTAGAGGTTTATATAGTTTTATATAGTTTTGTTAGTTTTATTAGTTTTATACAGTTTTATATAGTACTATATAGTTTTATATAATTTTAATAGTTTTATATAGTTTTATATAGTTTTTTGTAGTTTTATATAGTTTTGTTAGTTTTATATAGTTTTATATAGTTTTATATAGTTTTATTAGTTTTATATAGTTTAATTAGTTTTATATAGTTTTATTAGTTTTATATAGTTTTATATAGTTTTATATAGTTTTATATAGTTTTATATAGTTTTATTGAGTTTTATATAGTTTTAGATAGTTTTATATAGTTTTATATAGTTTTATTGAGTTTTAAATAGTTCTGCATAGTTTTATATAGTTTTATATAGTTTTATATAGTTTGATATTGTTTGATATAGTTTTATAGAGTTTTATATAGTTTTATTTGTTTTATAAAGTTTTATATAGTTTTATATATTTCAGTTAGTTTTATATATTTTTATATAATTTTATATAGTTTTATATATTTTTATATAATTTTATATAGTTTTATATAGTTTTATAGGGTATTATATAGTTTTATATAGTTTTATTAGTTTTATACAGTTCTATATAGTACTATATAGTTTTATATAATTTTAATAGTTTTATATAGTTTTATATAGTTTTTTATAGTTTTATATAGTTTTGTTAGTTTTATATAGTTTTATATAGTTTTATCTAGCATTATTAGTTTTATACAGTTTTATATAGTTCTATAGAGTTTTATATAGGTTTATATAGTTTTGTTAGTTTTATATAGTTTTTTATTTTTTTATATAGTTTTATATAGCTTTATATAGTTTTATATAGTTTTATATAGTTTTATCTAGTTTTATATAGTTTTGTTAGTTATATATAGTTTTATATAGTTTTATATAGGTTTATATATTTTTATATAGCTTTATATAGTTTTATATAATTTTATATAGTTTTATATAGTTTTATATAGTGTTATATAGTTTTATAGAGTTTTATATAGTTTTATATAGTTTTATATACTTTTTTAGAGGTTTATATAGTTTTATATAGTTTTGTTAGTTTTATTAGTTTTATACAGTTTTATATAGTACTATATAGTTTTATATAATTTAAATAGTTTTTTGTAGTTTCATATAGTTTTGTTAGTTTTGTATAGTTTTATATAGTTTTATATAGTTTTATATAGTGTTATATAGTTTTATACAGTTTTATATAACTTAATTACTTTTATATAGTTTTATAATGTTTTATATATTTTTATATAGTTTTATATAGTTTTATAGAGTTTTATATAGTTTTATATAGTTTTATATGGTTTTATATAGTTTTATATAGTTTTATATAGTTTTGTTAGTTTAATATAGTTTTATATAGTTATATATAGTTTTATTAGTTTCATATAGTTTTATATAGTTTTATATAGGTTTACATAGTTTTAAATAGTTTTATATAGTTTTGTTAGTTTTATATAGTTTTATATAGTTCTATATAGTTTTATTAGTTTTATATAGTTTTATATAGTTTTATATAGTTTTATATAGTTTTATATAGTTTTATATAGTTTTATATAGTTTTATTAGTTCTATATAGGTTTATATTGTTTTATATAGTTTTATATAGTTTTATATAGTTTTATATAGTTTTATGTAGTTTTATATAGTGTTATATAGTTTTATACAGTTTTATACAGATTAATTACTTTTATATGGTTTTATAATGTTTTATATAGTTTTATATAGTTTTATATATTTTTATATAGTGTTATATAGTTTTATAGAGGTATATATAGTTTTACATAGTTTTGTTAGTTTTATAGGGTATTATATAGTTTTATATAGTTTTATTAGTTTTATACAGTTTTATATAGTTTTATATAGCTTTATATACTTTTTTAGAGGTTTATATAGTTTTATATAGTTTTGTTAGTTTTATTAGTTTTATACAGTTTTATATAGTACTATATAGTTTTATATAATTTTAATAGTTTTATATAGTTTTATATAGTTTTTTGTAGTTTTATATAGTTTTGTTAGTTTTATATAGTTTTATATAGTTTTATATAGTTTTATTAGTTTTATATAGTTTAATTAGTTTTATATAGTTTTATTAGTTTTATATAGTTTTATTGAGTTTCATATAGTTTTAGATAGTTTTATATAGTTTTATATAGTTTTATTGAGTTTTAAATAGTTCTGCATAGTTTTATATAGTTTTATATAGCTTTATATAGTTTGATATTGTTTGATATAGTTTTATAGCGTTTTATATAGTTTTATTTGTTTTATAAAGTTTTATATAGTTTTATATATTTCAGTTAGATTTATATATTTTTATATAATTTTATATAGTTTTATATAGTTTTATAGAGGTTTATATAGTTTTACATAGTTTTGTTAGTTTTGTACAGATTTACATAGTTTTATTGGGTATTATATAGTTTCATATAGCTTTATTAGTTTTATACAGTTCTATATAGTACTATATAGTTTTATATAATTTTAATAGTTTTATATAGTTTTATATAGTTTTTTACAGTTTTATATAGTTCTGTTAGTTTTATATAGTTTTATATAGTTTTATTAGTTTTATTTAATTTTATATAGTTTTATATAGTTTTATTAGTTTTATGTAATTTTAAATAGTTTTATATAGTTTTATATTGTTTTATATAGTTTTATATAGTGTTATATAGTCTTATATAGTTTTGTTACTTTTATATAGTTTTTTATTGTTTTGTATAGTTTTATATAGTTTTATATAGTTTTATATAGTTTTATATAGTTTTATATAGTTTTATATAGTGTTATATAGTTTTATACAGTTTTATATAGTTTAATTACTTTTATATAGTTTTATAATGTTTTATATAGGTTTATATAGTTTTATTAGTTTTATAAAGTTTTATATAGTTTTATATAGTTTTATATAGTTCTATAGAGTTTTATATAGGTTTGTATAGTTTTGTTGGTTTTATATAGTTTTTTTATAGTTTTATATAGTTTTACATAGTTTTATCTAGCATTATTAGTTTTATACAGTTTTATATAGTTCTATAGAGTTGTATATAGGTTTATATAGTTTTATATAGTTTTATATATACTTTTATATAGTGTTATATAGTTTTATAGAGTTTTATATAGTTTTATATAGTTTTATATAGTTTTATATAGTTTTATATAGTTTTATATAGTGTTATATAGTTTTATACAGTTTTATATAGTTTAATTACTTTTATATAGTTTTATAATGTTTTATATAGGTTTATATAGTTTTATTAGTTTTATAAAGTTTTATATAGTTTTATATAGTTTTATATAGTTCTATAGAGTTTTATATAGGTTTGTATAGTTTTGTTGGTTTTATATAGTTTTTTTATAGTTTTATATAGTTTTACATAGTTTTATCTAGCATTATTAGTTTTATACAGTTTTATATAGTTCTATAGAGTTGTATATAGGTTTATATAGTTTTATATAGTTTTATATATACTTTTATATAGTGTTATATAGTTTTATAGAGTTTTATATAGTTTTATATAGTTTTATATAGTTTTATATAGTTTTATTAGTTTTATATAGTTTTTTACAGTTTTATATAGTTTTGTTGGTTTTATATAGTTTTATATAGTTTTATTAGTTTTATTTAATTTTATATAGTTTTATATAGTTTTATTAGTTTTATGTAATTTTAAATAGTTTTATATAGTTTTATATTGTTTTATATAGTTTTTGTATAGTGTTATATAGTTTTATATAGTTTTGTTACTTTTATATAGTTTTTTATTGTTTTGTATAGTTTTATATAGTTTTATATAGTTTTATATAGTTTTATATAGTTTTATATAGTTTTATATAGTGTTATATAGTTTTATACAGCTTTATATAGTTTAATTACTTTTATATAGTTTTATAATGTTTTATATAGGTTTATATAGTTTTATTAGTTTTATAAAGTTTTATATAGTTTTATATAGTTTTATATAGTTCTATAGAGTTTTATATAGGTTTGTATAGTTTTGTTGGTTTTATATAGTTTTTTTTATAGTTTTATATAGTTTTACATAGTTTTATCTAGCATTATTAGTTTTATACAGTTTTATATAGTTTTATATAGCTTTATATACTTTTTTAGAGGTTTATACAGTTTTATATAGTTTTGTTAGTTTTATTAGTTTTATACAGTTTTATATAGTACTATATAGTTTTATATAATTTTAATAGTTTTATATAGTTTTATATAGTTTTTTGTAGTTTTATATAGTTTTGTTAGTTTTATATAGTTTTATATAGTTTTATATAGTTTTATTAGTTTTATATAGTTTAATTAGTTTTATATAGTTTTATTAGTTTTATATAGTTTTATATAGTTTTATATAGTTTTATATAGTTTTATTGAGTTTTATATAGTTTTAGATAGTTTTATATAGTTTTATATAGTTTTATTGAGTTTTAAATAGTTCTGCATAGTTTTATATAGTTTTATATAGTTTTATATAGTTTGATATTGTTTGATATAGTTTTATAGAGTTTTATATAGTTTTATTTGTTTTATAAAGTTTTATATAGTTTTATATATTTCAGTTAGTTTTATATATTTTTATATAATTTTATATAGTTTTATATAGTTTTTTATAGTTTTATATAGTTTTGTTAGTTTTATATAGTTTTATATAGTTTTATTAGTTTTATTTAATTTTATATAGTTTTATATAGTTTTGTTAGTTTTATGTAATTTTATATAGTTTTATATAGTTTTATATTGTTTTATATAGTTTTATACAGTGTTATATAGTTTTATATAGTTTTGTTACTTTTATATAGTTTTTTATTGTTTTGTATAGTTTTATATAGTTTTATATAGTTTTATATAGTTTTATATAGTTTTGTTAGTTTTGTATATTTTTATATAGTTTTATATAGTTTTATACAGTTTTATATAGTGTTATATAGTTTTATACAGTTTTATATAGTTTAAATACTTTTATATAGATTTATAATGTTTTATATAGTTTTATATAGTTTTATAATGTTTTATATAGTTTTATATAGTTTTATATAGTTTTATTAGTTTTATGTAATTTTATATAGTTTTATATAGTTTTATATTGTTTTATATAGTTTTATATAGTGTTATATAGTTTTATATAGTTTTGTTACTTTTATATAGTTTTTTATTGTTTTGTATAGTTTTATATAGTTTTATATAGTTTTATATAGTTTTATATAGTTTTGTTAGTTTTGTATATTTTTATATAGTTTTATATAGTTTTATAAAGTTTTATATAGTGTTATATAGTTTTATACAGTTTTATATAGTTTAAATACTTTTATATAGTTTTATAATGTTTTATATAGTTTTATATAGTTTTATAATGTTTTATATAGTTTTATATAGTTTTATTAGTTTTATAAAGTTTAATATAGTTTTATTTAGTTCTGTTAGTTTTATATATTGTTATATAGTTTTATATAGTGTTATATAGTTTTATAGAGGTTTATGTAATTTTACATAGTTTTGTTAGTTTTATACAGATTTACATAGTTTTATAGGGTATTATATAGTTTTATATAGTTTTATTAGTTTTATACAGTTTTATATAGTACTATATAGTTTTATATAATTTTAATAGTTTTATATATTTTTATATAGTTTTATATACTTTTATATAGTTTTATATAGTTTTATATAGTTTTATATAGTGTTATATAGTTTTGTACAGTTTTATATAGTTTAGTTACTTTTATATAGTTTTATAATGTTTTATATAGGTTTATATAGTTTTATTAGTTTTATAAAGTTTTATATAGTTTTATATAGTTTTATATAGTTCTATAGAGTTTTATATAGGTTTGTATAGTTTTGTTGGTTTTATATAGTTTTTTTATAGTTTTATATAGTTTTATATAGTTTTATCTAGCATTATTAGTTTTATACAGTTTTATATAGTTCTATACAGTTTTATATAGGTTTATAAAGTTTTGTTAGTTTTATATAGTTTTTTATTTTTTTATATAGTTATATATAGCTTTATATAGTTTTATATAGTTTTATCTAGTTTTATATAGTGTTGTTAGTTATATATAGTTTTATATAGTTTTATATAGGTTTATATATTTTTATATAGCTTTATATAGTTTTATATAATTTTATATAGTTTTATATAGTTTTATATAGTGTTATATAGTTTTATATAGTTTTATATAGTTTTATATAGTTTTATATACTTTTTTAGAGGTTTATATAGTTTTATATAGTTTTGTTAGTTTTATTAGTTTTATACAGTTTTATATAGTACTATATAGTTTTATATAATTTAAATAGTTTTTTGTAGTTTCATATAGTTTTGTTAGTTTTGTATAGTTTTATGTAGTTTTATATAGTTTTATATAGTTTTATATAGCTTAATTACTTTTATATAGTTTTATAATGTTTTATATATTTTTATATAGTTTTATATAGTTTTATATAGTTTTATATAGGTTTATATATTTTTATATAGCTTTATGGAGTTTTATATAATTTTATATAGTTTTATATAGTTTTATATAGTTTTATATAGTGTTATATAGTTTTATAGAGTTTGATATAGTTTTATATACTTTTATATAGTTTTATATACTTTTCTAGAGGTTTATATAGTTTTGTATACTTTTATTCGTAGTTTATTGTTTTATATAGGGTTGTATAGTTTTATACTGTTTTATATAGTTTTATATAGTTTTATATAGTATTGTATTGTTTTATACAGTTTTAATAGTTTTATGTAGTTCTATATAGTTTTATACATTTTTATACTGTTTTGTATAGTTGTATATTGTTTTATATAGCTTTATATAGTTTTACACGGTTTTATATAGTTTTACATAGTTTTATACAGTTTTATTAGTTTTATGTAGTTCTATATAGTTTTATATAGTTTTATATTGTTTTATTAGTTTTATATAGTTTTATTAGTTTCTTTATAGCTTTATATAGTTTTATATAGTTTTATATAGTTTTATATAGTTTTGTTAGTTTAATATAGTTTTAAATAGTTATATATAGTTTTATTAGTTTCATATAGTTTTATATAGTTTTATATAGGTTTACATAGTTTTAAATAGTTTTATATAGTTTTGTTAGTTTTATATAGTTTTATATAGTTCTATATAGTTTTATTAGTTTTATATAGTTTTATATAGTTTTATATAGTTTTATATAGTTTTATATAGTTTTATATAGTTTTATATAGTTTTATTAGTTCTATATAGGTTTATATTGTTTTATATAGTTTTATATAGTTTTATATAGTTTTATATAGTTGTATGTAGTTTTATATAGTGTTATATAGTTTTATACAGTTTTATACAGATTAATTACTTTTATATGGTTTTATAATGTTTTATATAGTTTTATATAGTTTTATATATTTTTATATAGTGTTATATAGTTTTATAGAGGTTTATATAGTTTTACATAGTTTTGTTAGTTTTATAGGGTATTATATAGTTTTATATAGTTTTATTAGTTTTATACAGTTTTATATAGTTTTATATAGCTTTATATACTTTTTTAGAGGTTTATATAGTTTTATATAGTTTTGTTAGTTTTATTAGTTTTATACAGTTTTATATAGTACTATATAGTTTTATATAATTTTAATAGTTTTATATAGTTTTATATAGTTTTTTGTAGTTTTATATAGTTTTGTTAGTTTTATATAGTGTTATATAGTCTTATATAGTTTTGTTACTTTTATATAGTTTTTTATTGTTTTGTATAGTTTTATATAGTTTTATATAGTTTTATATAGTTTTATATAGTTTTATATAGTTTTATATAGTGTTATATAGTTTTATACAGTTTTATATAGTTTAATTACTTTTATATAGTTTTATAATGTTTTATATAGGTTTATATAGTTTTAATAGTTTTATAAAGTTTTATATAGTTTTATATAGTTTTATATAGTTCTATAGAGTTTTATATAGGTTTGTATAGTTTTGTTGGTTTTATATAGTTTTTTTATAGTTTTATATAGTTTTACATAGTTTTATCTAGCATTATTAGTTTTATACAGTTTTATATAGTTCTATAGAGTTGTATATAGGTTTATATAGTTTTATATAGTTTTATATATACTTTTATATAGTTTTATATAGTTTTTTATAGTTTTATATAGTTTTGTTAGTTTTATATAGTTTTATATAGTTTTATTAGTTTTATTTAATTTTATATAGTTTTATATAGTTTTGTTAGTTTTATGTAATTTTATATAGTTTTATATAGTTTTATATTGTTTTATACAGTTTTAATAGTTTTATGTAGTTCTATATAGTTTTATACATTTTTATACTGTTTTGTATAGTTGTATATTGTTTTATATAGCTTTATATAGTTTTACACGGTTTTATATAGTTTTATATAGTTTTATACAGTTTTATTAGTTTTATGTAGTTCTATATAGTTTTATATAGTTTTATATTGTTTTATTAGTTTTATATAGTTTTATCTATTTTTATATAGTTTTATTAGTTTCTTTATAGCTTTATATAGTTTTATATAGTTTTATATAGTTTTATATAGTTATATAGAGTTTTGTATATTTTTATATAGTTTTATATAGTTATATAGATCTATATAGTTTTATAGAGTTTTATATAGTTTTATATAGTTTGATATTGTTTGATATAGTTTTATAGAGTTTTACATAGTTTTATATAGTTTGATATTGTTTGATATAGTTTTATATAGTTTTATACAGTTTTATTAGTTTTATATAGTTTTATATAGTTTTATATAGTTTTATATAGTTTTATATAGTTTTTTTAGTTTTATATAGTTTTATATAGTTTTATATAGTTTTATTAGTTTTATATAGTTTTCTATAGCTTTATATAGTTTTATATAGTTTTATATAGTTTTATATAGTTTTGTTAGTTATATATAGTTTTATATAGTTTTATATAGTTTTATATAGGTTTATATATTTTTATATAGCTTTATATAGTTTCATATAGTTTTTTATAGTTCTATAGAGTTTTATATAGGTTCTTATAGTTTTGTTAGTTATATATAGTTTTATTAAGTTTTATATAGTTTTATATAGTCTTATATAGCTTTATATAGTTTTATATAGTATTATACAGTTTTATATAGTTTTATATTGTTTTATATAGTTTTATATAGTTTTATATAGTTTTATATAGTTCTATAGAGTTTTATGTAGGTTTATATAGTTTTGTTAGTTTTATATAGTTTTTTATAGTTTTGTATAGTTTTATACAGTTTTATATAGTGTTATATAGTTTTATACAGTTTTATATAGTTTAATTACTTTTATATAGTTTTATAATGTTTTATATAGTTTTATATAGTTTTATATAGTTTTATAGAGGTTTATATAGTTTTACCTAGTTTTGTTAGTTTTATACAGATTTACATAGTTTTATAGGGTATTATATAGTTTTATATAGTTTTATTAGTTTTATACAGTTTTATATAGTTTTATATAGTTCTATAGAGTTTTATATAGGTTTATACAGTTTTATATAGTTTTGTTAGTTTCATACAGATTTACATAGTTTTATAGGGTATTATATAGTTTTATATAGTTTCATTAGTTTTATACAGTTTTATATAGTACTATATAGTTTTATATAATTTTAATAGTTTTATATATTTTTATATAGTATTTTATAGTTTTATATAGTTTTATATAGTTTTATATAGTTTTATATAGTTTTATATAGTTTTACTAGTTTTATATAGTTTTATATAGTTTTACTAGTTTTAT
>NW_027475599.1:35000-38557 GCF_051020985.1 Nomia melanderi | reverse complement strand
TTGTAATTTTTTTTAACGTTGAAAACGTTAATAAACATCATGTTTACGCATGGATTAAACATTGAAATAATTTTAAAACGCTTATTAAAAAGTTGGTGTCGACCGTGGGACTTAGAAAAATTTCGGGAAGTCCGATTCGCCTGCTGGAATTACCGCACGGGCTGGACACCTCGCTCCGCCGAATCGGTATTTTCCATTTTTCTTGAAAAATAAATTTTTGTAATTTTTTTTAACGTTGAAAACGTTAATAAACATCATGTTTACGCATGGATTAAACATTGAAATAATTTTAAAACGCTTATTAAAAAAGTTGGTGTCGACCGTGGGACTTAGAAAAATTTCGGGAAGTCCGATTCGCCTGCTGGAATTACCGCACGGGCAGGACACCTCGCTCCGACGAATCGGTTTTTTTCCATTTTTCCGAAAAATAAATTTTTGTAATTTTTTTAATGTTAAAAACGTTAATAAACTTCATGTTTACGCATGGATTAAACATTGAAATAATTTTAAAACACTTATTAAAAAAGTTGGTGTCGACCGTGGGACTTAGAAAAATTTCGGGAAGTCCGATTCGCCTGCTGGAATTACCGCACGGGCAGGACACCTCGCTCCGACGAATCGGTTTTTTCCATTTTTTTTGAAAAATAAATTTTTGTAATTTTTTTTAACGTTGAAAACGTTAATAAACATCATGTTTACGCATGGATTAAACATTGAAATAATTTTAAAACGCTTATTAAAAAAGTTGGTGTCGACCGTGGGACTTAGAAAAATTTCGGGAAGTCCGATTCGCCTGCTGGAATTACCGCACGGGCTGGACACCTCGCTCCGCCGAATCGGTTTTTTCCTTTTTTTCGAAAAATAAATTTTTGTAATTTTTTTTAATGTTAAAACGTTAATAAACTTCATGTTTACGCATGGATTAAACATTGAAATAATTTTAAAACGCTTATTAAAAAAGTTGGTGTCGACCGTGGGACTTAGAAAAATTTCGGGAAGTCCGATTCGCCTGCTGGAATTACCGCACGGGCAGGACACCTCGCTCCGACGAATCGGTTTTTTCCATTTTTTCCGAAAAATAAATTTTTGTAATTTTTTTTAATGTTAAAAACGTTAATAAACTTCATGTTTACGCATGGATTAAACATTGAAATAATTTTAAAACGCTTATTAAAAAAGTTGGTGTCGACCGTGGGACTTAGAAAAATTTCGGGAAGTCCGATTCGCCTGCTGGAATTACCGCACGGGCAGGACACCTCGCTCCGACGAATCGGTTTTTCCATTTTTTTTGAAAAATAAATTTTTGTAATTTTTTTTAACGTTGAAAACGTTAATAAACATCATGTTTACGCATGGATTAAACATTGAAATAATTTTAAAACGCTTATTAAAAAAGTTGGTGTCGACCGTGGGACTTAGAAAAATTTCGGGAAGTCCGATTCGCCTGCTGGAATTACCGCACGGGCTGGACACCTCGCTCCGCCGAATCGGTTTTTTCCTTTTTTTCCGAAAAATAAATTTTTGTAATTTTTTTTAATGTTAAAAACGTTAATAAACTTCATGTTTACGCATGGATTAAACATTGAAATAATTTTAAAACGCTTATTAAAAAAGTTGGTGTCGACCGTGGGACTTAGAAAAATTTCGGGAAGTCCGATTCGCCTGCTGGAATTACCGCACGGGCAGGACACCTCGCTCCGACGAATCGGTTTTTTCCATTTTTTCCGAAAAATAAATTTTTGTAATTTTTTTAATGTTAAAAACGTTAATAAACTTCATGTTTACGCATGGATTAAACATTGAAATAATTTAAAACGCTTATTAAAAAAGTTGGTGTCGACCGTGGGACTTAGAAAAATTTCGGGAAGTCCGATTCGCCTGCTGGAATTACCGCACGGGCAGGACACCTCGCTCCGACGAATCGGTTTTTTCCATTTTTTTGAAAAATAAATTTTTGTAATTTTTTTTAACGTTGAAAACGTTAATAAACATCATGTTTACGCATGGATTAAACATTGAAATAATTTTAAAACGCTTATTAAAAAAGTTGGTGTCGACCGTGGGACTTAGAAAAATTTCGGGAAGTCCGATTCGCCTGCTGGAATTACCGCACGGGCTGGACACCTCGCTCCGCCGAATCGGTTTTTTCCTTTTTTTCCGAAAAATAAATTTTTGTAATTTTTTTTAATGTTAAAAACGTTAATAAACTTCATGTTTACGCATGGATTAAACATTGAAATAATTTTAAAACGCTTATTAAAAAAGTTGGTGTCGACCGTGGGACTTAGAAAAATTTCGGGAAGTCCGATTCGCCTGCTGGAATTACCGCACGGGCAGGACACCTCGCTCCGACGAATCGGTTTTTTCCATTTTTTCCGACGAAAATAAATTTTTGTAATTTTTTTAATGTTAAAAACGTTAATAAACTTCATGTTTACGCATGGATTAAACATTGAAATAATTTTAAAACGCTTATTAAAAAAGTTGGTGTCGACCGTGGGACTTAGAAAAATTTCGGGAAGTCCGATTCGCCTGCTGGAATTACCGCACGGGCTGGACACCTCGCTCCGCCGAATCGGTTTTTTCCTTTTTTTCCGAAAAATAAATTTTTGTAATTTTTTTAATGTTAAAAACGTTAATAAACTTCATGTTTACGCATGGATTAAACATTGAAATAATTTTAAAACGCTTATTAAAAAAGTTGGTGTCGACCGTGGGACTTAGAAAAATTTCGGGAAGTCCGATTCGCCTGCTGGAATTACCGCACGGGCAGGACACCTCGCTCCGACGAATCGGTTTTTTCCATTTTTTCCGAAAAATAAATTTTTGTAATTTTTTTTAATGTTAAAAACGTTAATAAACTTCATGTTTACGCATGGATTAAACATTGAAATAATTTTAAAACGCTTATTAAAAAAGTTGGTGTCGACCGTGGGACTTAGAAAAATTTCGGGAAGTCCGATTCGCCTGCTGGAATTACCGCACGGGCAGGACACCTCGCTCCGACGAATCGGTTTTTTCCATTTTTTTTGAAAAATAAATTTTTGTAATTTTTTTTAACGTTGAAAACGTTAATAAACATCATGTTTACGCATGGATTAAACATTGAAATAATTTTAAAACGCTTATTAAAAAAGTTGGTGTCGACCGTGGGACTTAGAAAAATTTCGGGAAGTCCGATTCGCCTGCTGGAATTACCGCACGGGCTGGACACCTCGCTCCGCCGAATCGGTTTTTTCCTTTTTTTCCGAAAAATAAATTTTTGTAATTTTTTTTAATGTTAAAAACGTTAATAAACTTCATGTTTACGCATGGATTAAACATTGAAATAATTTTAAAACGCTTATTAAAAAAGTTGGTGTCGACCGTGGGACTTAGAAAAATTTCGGGAAGTCCGATTCGCCTGCTGGAATTACCGCACGGGCAGGACACCTCGCTCCGACGAATCGGTTTTTTCCATTTTTTCCGAAAAATAAATTTTTGTAATTTTTTTTAATGTTAAAAACGTTAATAAACTTCATGTTTACGCATGGATTAAACATTGAAATAATTTTAAA
>NW_027475599.1:22500-30000 GCF_051020985.1 Nomia melanderi | reverse complement strand
TGAGTTGACTTATCGGGTCTTCGTTGGAATTACCGTCGCTGGCATTGTAAACTCCAGATGACCTTGTGATTCCTTCGTCGGGCACTGGTAAAGGGTGGCGATGATGCGTTCTATAATAGAAATACCCGTCGTAGCGTTTCTTCCGAGTCAACCCGCTCACGAAACTCTCTCTCGTCGTGGAATCCCCGCGTCGGAGAGTAAAACGCGAATTCATACTATGAAAACTTACGTCTCTCGACGATGGGACGATCCACGCGAAGAGTTGTTTACGTGCACGCGTATGGTGCGATTGCGTCGATTCGCTTTTCTGTACGGGGAGAAATAGAACGTTGAGTTGACTTATCGGGTCTTCGTTGGAATTACCGTCGCTGGCATTGTAAACTCCAGATGACCTTGTGATTCCTTCGTCGGGCACTGGTAAAGGGTGGCGATGATGCGTTCTATAATAGAAATACCCGTCGTAGCGTTTCTTCCGAGTCAACCCGCTCACGAAACTCTCTCTCGTCGTGGAATCCCCGCGTCGGAGAGTAAAACGCGAATTCATACTATGAAAACTTACGTCTCTCGACGATGGGACGATCCACGCGAAGAGTTGTTTACGTGTACGCGTATGGTGCGATTGCGTCGATTCGCTTTTCTGTACGGGGAGAAATAGAACGTTGAGTTGACTTATCGGGTCTTCGTTGGAATTACCGTCGCTGGCATTGTAAACTCCAGATGACCTTGTGATTCCTTCGTCGGGCACTGGTAAAGGGTGGCGATGATGCGTTCTATAATAGAAATACCCGTCGTAGCGTTTCTTCCGAGTCAACCCGCTCACGAAACTCTCTCTCTCGTCGTGGAATCCCCGCGTCGGAGAGTAAAACGCCGAAGGCTTACTATGAAACTTACGTCTCTCGACGATGGGACGATCCACGCGAAGAGTTGTTACGTGCACGCGTATGGTGCGATTGCGTCGATTCGCTTTTCTGTACGGGGAGTAATAGAACGTTGAGTTGACTTATCGGGTCTTCGTTGGAATTACCGTCGCTGGCATTGTAAACTCCAGATGACCTTGTGATTCCTTCGTCGGGCACTGGTAAAGGGTGGCGATGATGCGTTCTATAATAGAAATACCCGTCGTAGCGTTTCTTCCGAGTCAACCCGCTCACGAAACTCTCTCTCGTCGTGGAATCCCCGCGTCGGAGAGTAAAACGCGAATTCATACTATGAAAACTTACGTCTCTCGACGATGGGACGATCCACGCGAAGAGTTGTTTACGTGCACGCGTATGGTGCGATTGCGTCGATTCGCTTTTCTGTACGGGGAGAAATAGAACGTTGAGTTGACTTATCGGGTCTTCGTTGGAATTACCGTCGCTGGCATTGTAAACTCCAGATGACCTTGTGATTCCTTCGTCGGGCACTGGTAAAGGGTGGCGATGATGCGTTCTATAATAGAAATACCCGTCGTAGCGTTTCTTCCGAGTCAACCCGCTCACGAAACTCTCTCTCGTCGTGGAATCCCCGCGTCGGAGAGTAAAACGCGAATTCATACTATGAAAACTTACGTCTCTCGACGATGGGACGATCCACGCGAAGAGTTGTTTACGTGCACGCGTATGGTGCGATTGCGTCGATTCGCTTTTCTGTACGGGGAGAAATAGAACGTTGAGTTGACTTATCGGGTCTTCGTTGGAATTACCGTCGCTGGCATTGTAAACTCCAGATGACCTTGTGATTCCTTCGTCGGGCACTGGTAAAGGGTGGCGATGATGCGTTCTATAATAGAAATACCCGTCGTAGCGTTTCTTCCGAGTCAACCCGCTCACGAAACTCTCTCTCGTCGTGGAATCCCCGCGTCGGAGGGTAAAACGCGATATATAATAGTATATGCCAGTGGTTCGCGCGCGTCGTCTCTGAGATACGCGGTCGACAGAGTTCCGAAAACACGTGATGTGCCACGATTTCCGTGCGTCTTACATCTTTCGACGATGGGACGATCCACGCGAAGAGAACGTTCGTGCTTGCGTGAGGTGCAACAGCGTCGATTCGCTTTTCTGTACGGGGAGAAATAGAACGTTGAGTTGACTTATCGGGTCTTCGTTGGAATTACCGTCGCTGGCATTGTAAACTCCAGATGACCTTGTGATTCCTTCGTCGGGCACTGGTAAAGGGTGGCGATGATTCGTTCTATAATAGTAATACCCGTCGTAGCGTTTCGACCGATGTCACCCGCCACGAATGTCTCTCTCGACGTGGAAACCCCGCGCCGAAGAGTAAACGCGAAGGCTTACCATACGAAAGAAAACGGTATTATACGCCTGTGGTATGTGCGTCTCGGCTCTGTGATACGCGATCGGCAGAGTTACAAAAAAACGTTGATGGGCCACGATTTCCGTGCGTCTTACATCTTTCGACGATGGGACGATCCACGCGAAGAGTAGTTACGTGCTCGCGCGAGGTGCGATAGCGTCGATTCGCTTTTCTGTACGGGGAGAAATAGAACGATGAGTTGACTTATCGGGTCTTCGTTGGAATTACCGTCGCTGGCATTGTAAACTCCAGATGACCTTGTGATTCCTTCGTCGGGCACTGGTAAAGGGTGGCGATGATTCGTTCTATAATAGAAATACCCGTCGTAGCGATTCGGCCGAGACACCCGCCACGAAACTCTCTCTCGTCGTGGAATCCCCATGTCGGAGAGTAAAACGCGAAGGCTAACTATATAAGAAACATATAGTATTATTTATGCCTGTGGTTCTCCGTTTGTCCTACTCTCAGATACGCGACTCGGAGAGTTACGAATAATCGTGATGGACCACGATTTCTGTACGTCTTACATCTTTCGACGATGGGACGATCCACGCGAAGAGATCATTCCTGCTTGCGTGAGGTGCGATAGCGCCGATTCGCTTTTCTGTACGGGGAGAAATAGAACGATGAGTTGACTTATCGGGTCTTCGTTGGAATTACCGTCGCTGGCATTGTAAACTCCAGATGACCTTGTGATTCCTTCGTCGGGCACTGGTAAAGGGTGGCGATGATTCGTTCTATAATAGAAATACCCGTCGTAGCGATTCGGCCGTGTCACCCGCCACGAAAATCTCTCTCGTCGTGGAATCCCCGCGTCGTAGAGTAAACGCGAAGGCTTGCTATAGAAGACTATAGTTTATACGCCTGTGGTTCACCGGTTGCCTGCTCTCCGGGGTACGCGATCGCGCAGGAGTTACGGAAGAACTTGATGGGCCACGATCTCCAAGCGGCTATATCTTTCGACGATGGGACGATTCACGCGAAGAGAACGTTCGTGCATGCGTGAGGTGCGATAGCGTTGATTCGCTTGTCTGTACGGGGAGAAATAGAACGATGAGTTGACTTATCGGGTCTTCGTTGGAATTACCGTCGCTGGCATTGTAAACTCCAGATGACCTTGTGATTCCTTCGTCGGGCACTGGTAAAGGGTGGCGATGATTCGTTCTATAATAGAAATACCCGTCGTAGCGTTTCGACCGATGTCACCCGCCACGAAATTCTCTCTCGTCGTGGAATCCCCGCGTCGGAGAGTAACCGCCGAAGGCTTGCTATAGAAGACTATAGTTTATACGCCTGTGGTTCACCGGTTGCCGGCTCTCCGGGGCACGCGATCGCGCGAAGGTTACGGAGGGACGTGAAGCGCCCGAGCAATGAAACGTCCGCAGGAGGAAACGAGCAACCGCCGAACATTGTTTCGCGACGTTTCCATAATGTATTGTCGTTTCGCTCGCATCCCGCTTCTTTCCCCTAGTTTCCTCGACGCGTAGTTTCGCAGCCTTAGTGGACGAATCATTCTCGATTCGAGGAAAGATATGCAGTGGGGCGTGCAATGAGCCCGCCAGAGACCACGATCTCCAATGCGTCTTTACATCTTTCGACGATGGGATGATCCACGCGAAGAGAACGTTCGTGCTTGCGCGAGGTGCGTTAGCGTCGATTCGCTTTTCTGTACGGGGAGAAATAGAACGATGAGTTGACTTATCGGGTCTTCGTTGGAATTACCGTCGCTGGCATTGTAAACTCCAGATGACCTTGTGATTCCTTCGTCGGGCACTGGTAAAGGGTGGCGATGATTCGTTCTATAATAGAAATACCCGTCGTAGCGATTCGGCCGAGTCACCCGCCACGAAACTGTCTCTCTTTCGTCGTGGAAACCCCGCGTCGGAGAGTAAAACGCGCGAAGGCTGTGACTGTAACATATATATATACAGTATACAATGCCTGTGGTTTTTGCGCGTGTCGGCTCTTCGGTATACGCGATCGGCCAGAGTTACGGAGGGACGGTGAAGCGCACGAGAAATTGAAACGGCCGCACGATTGGAACCGAGCAACCGTCGAACATTGTTTCGCGACGTTTCCATAATGCGTTTTCGTTTCGCTCGCATACCGCTTCTTTTCCCCTAGTCTCTGAGACGCGTTTTCGAGCCGTTCTTCTACTATCGATTCTCGTAGAGAGAAGGGACCGGGTAGTCTGGAAGTGGAACCCGCATCTTGCGTGTACCGTACACGGAATTGAGAGGACCGGCCGTGAAGCTCGTTTTAAAGCCGTGCGTCTGACACCCAACTCTTGCGCGCCAATTTCGCGGCAAGAGATAATATGGGACGAATGACCGGCAAAGAGCCAGCTGTGAAGTCTGTTTTTTTAATCGAATCCGTGGACGTGTGTATGCCGTAGCGTCGCTCGTCGTGTTCGTTCATGGTCGTTCCGAGAGAAAGAACGAAAGCGGTAACGAAGGGACCGGCCGTGAAGCTCGTTTTAAAGCCGCGCGTCTGACACCCAACTCTTGCGCGCCAATTTCGCGGCAAGAGATAACATGGGACGAATGACCGGCAAAGAGCCAGCTGTGAAGTCTTTTTTCATTATTTGCTTTCAATCGATCGATCGGTACGATTCGTGCAACGTTTCGCGCGATGCGACGCGAAAACATGCGCGCAACAATAGATGCGTCTGATCGGAAGAACGCGAGGGTCGACTGCACGCGATGGATTCAGTATCGGGTAGGATACAAAATATATCCCCGTCGTTTCCACGCGTGCGAGTCTTCTGCGTCTTTCGCGGGTTTTTGAATGCACTATACGCCCGGAACGTCGAGAAATATATACATATTACTTGAACGTTTTTCGTCTCGAAAGGCTTCGGTGTCGTCTCCAAGGCGACGCCTGAATCTCCTTCGCGCGCTGGTCGGAGATTCAGGTATCAACTTTTATCTTCTCTTTGAAAGAAGAGAGATATTAGGTCGAACAAATGAGAATAAAATTATATATGTGAAATATAAAATTTATACGATTACCCTGAACGGTGGATCACTTGGCTCGTGGGTCGATGAAGAACGCAGCTAATTGCGCGTCAACGTGTGAACTGCAGGACACATGAACATCGACATTTCGAACGCACATTGCGGTCCACGGATACAATTCCTGGACCACGCCTGGCTGAGGGTCGTTTACGTACCATACACTGCTTGCGTAGCTCTGTCAAATCCCCGCCGTCGTTCACCTCTTCGGATCGAACGTTTTTTTACCGAAGGGCGCAAAGAACGTTTCTGAGTCGGGTTAAGAGAAGGATGCTACGTACGAGCGAACGATGGGTGTCTCGTCGGCGTTTGTCGCGGACACGCGAAAATTCTGTGAATTTCACGGACAGTGTACGTTCTAGTTGTTGCAAAACGATCGGAATCGTTTGTATGGACTCGCGTGAGTGTTCGCGGCGTCGTGCGTCGTTCAATTACGACCGCCCGCGGATACCGCTCCACTGCGATATGGATCTGAGCGACAACTTTTTCGGCTGTTCGTGAGATGAACGGTTTCGTGTGTTTAGAAAAATTTTTTTTCCCGCGCTCCCGACGTCACCTGAAATGATGCGTCAGAGGTGAAAGAAAATATTAAGAAGTCGAGAGAGAGAGAGACTACACACGTTTTATTCATATTTTGTATACCGTGCGTGAGACGGATGTGCACGACACGTCGTATGTCGGTATATTACCGACTGGCCCCAGGGAGATTGTTTTCTTCCTCTCTTACGAATGAGATGTACGTTTCGGAGGATCGTCGTTACCGAAACACACGGCAAAACGAGACTTCTCGCAGCAGAACCTTTATACACAATACACATCGACTCTTTTTACCCCGAGAGAGAGAGAAAAGGTGTATTTCTTTTTTTTATTTTTCGAATTCGACGCACGAACGCTTTGACGACTGGAGAAAAACACGGTGTGTGTTAAAATCGTGCGGGACGAGCATGCGTATTCGTAACGGGTCGAATAGTTCTTATTCCCCGTCGTCGCGTGTCCTCGCTGGACCACCACCGTGCGCTTCCGCCACGTTCAGTTGAATTTCGAAATATATATATATAAAAAGAATCACCATATACTCTCTTTCGGGAGGTGTATTTTTATCGGTTTCTGCTATAGAGAAGAGACGGAGATCGTGTTGTGAGGTGTAACGTTTCTGTATCCCCGTTTCGGAGGATCGTCGTTATCGGCGGAACACACGTCAAAACGAGACTTCTCGCAGAACCTTTATACACAATACACATCGACTCTTTTACCCCGAGAGAGAGAAAAGGTGTTTTTCTTTTTTTTTTATTTTTCGAATTCGACGCACGAACGCTTTGACGACTGGAGAAAAACACGGTGTGTGTTAAAATCGTGCGGGACGAGCATGCGTATTCGTAACGGGTCGAATAGTTCTTATTCCCCGTCGTCGCGTGTCCTCGCTGGACCACCACCGTGCGCTTCCGCCACGTTCAGTTGTATTTCGAAATATATATATATATAAAAAGAATCACCATATACTCTCTTTCGGGAGGTGTATTTTTATCGGTTTCTGCTATAGAGAAGAGACGGACGATCGTGTGTGACACCACGTGGTAACGTTTCCGTATCCCCGTAAAATACGTTTATCTTTTCTCGTAGAAAAGAGAGAGGAAGAGGCAGGAGCTCCTCTTTGGCGAGGCTTTCGAACGTCGCGTCCCGTCCGCCGGAATATAATGATATAAATATATAACCGCCGCCGACTTTGTGCGAAAGCGTTGAAACGAACGCGTCGGTCGCCCCATGGTGTGTGTTTGTCGTGTCTTCTTTTCCTCTTCTGCACTTCTCTTCACTGTCGATCGCGAGACCGCGCGAGATCCGCTTCGGTCGTCCAGTCCCCGAAAATTCTTCTCGGACGGGCGTTAAAGTTAACCGGAGCGCGAGATCGTCTAGCGAGAGTCTTTTTCGCGATCGAGTAAAATGTGATAGAAGAAGGAGAAGAGTGTAAAAAGAGAATATAGACACGCGACGCAGCAGAGACCACTGGTGAGGCGCATAAGACGCGTTCGCGAACGATTTTTCGCGACGATACGGAGTCGCGCGTGTCGCGGTATATTTATCATTTATATACGTTATAATATGAATATTGTTGTGTTCGAACGCACTCTCCTCTAGACTTTGTTTTTTTTGCCTTTGAGCGATTTTTATGAAATTCGATTGAATTTTCATACAA
>NW_027475599.1:7500-15000 GCF_051020985.1 Nomia melanderi | reverse complement strand
TTTCGCTCAGTTGAAAAGCAATACGCCGCTGGAACTTTGAAAAATAACGAGATAAAAAAAATTTTTGTACATTTTTTCATCGTTATTCGTACACGACTTAAGCGTTGGAAAATTTTTAAACCGAATTTTGAAAAATTTTATTCCTGACCGTTGGGACTTGGAAAAATTTCGAGTCAGCCGGTTTGGCCGGTTGGACTTACCGCGAGACGGAGAAAAGTAGATTCGGTCGATCTGTTTTTCGCAGTTTTTGTGAAAAAAAAATTTTGGTCAATTTTTTCAACGTTAAAAACGTGTTCGGGCTGCCTTTTTATCCATGGATTAAGCGCCGAAAAAATTTTAAAACGCATAATAAAAAAGTTTATTCTTGACCGCAGGGACTTAGAAAAATTTCGGGTCGCCCCGTTCGACCTGCTGGCATTACCGCGCGGCCTGGACAGCCCGCTTCGACCGATACATTTTTTTCATTTTCAGAGAAAAAAAAATTTTTGTCAATTTTTTCAACCTTAAAAACGTTAATAAACTGCACTCTTATGCACGGATTAAGCATTGAAAAATTTTTAAAACATGTAATAAAAAAGTTTATTCTTGACCGTTCGGACTTAGAAAAATTTCGAGTACCCCGGATCGCCTGCTGGAATTACCGCACGGCCTGGACAGCCCGCATCGACCGATACATTTTTTCCATTTTCAGTGAAAAAAAAATTTTTGTCAATTTTCTCAACGTTAAAAACGTTAATAAACTGCGTTTTTATGAGTGGATTAAACATTGAAAAAATTTTGAAATATGTGATGAAAAAGTTTACTCTTGACCGTTCGGACTTAGAAAAATTTCGAGTACCTCGGATCGCCGGCTGGAATTACCGCACGGCCTGGACAGCTCGCATCGACCGATACATTTTTTCCATTTTCAGTGAAAAAAAAATTTTTGTCAATTTTCTCAACGTTAAAAACGTTAATAAACTGCGTTTTTATGCGTGGATTAAACATTAAAAAAATTTTGAAATATGTGATGAAAAAGTTTACTCTTGACCGTTCGGACTTAGAAAAATTTCGAGTACCTCGGATCGCCTGCTGGAATTACCGCACGGCCTGGACAGCCCGCATCGACCGATACATTTTTTCCATTTTCAGTGAAAAAAAAATTTTTGTCAATTTTCTCAACGTTAAAAACGTTAATAAACTGCGTTTTTATGCGTGGATTAAACATTAAAAAAATTTTGAAATATGTGATGAAAAAGTTTACTCTTGACCGTCGGGACTTAGAAAAATTTCGAGTACCCCGGATCGCCTGCTGGAATTACCGCACGGCCTGGATAGCCCGCATCGACCGATACATTTTTTCCATTTTCAGTGAAAAAAAAATTTTTGTCAATTTTCTCAACGTTAAAAACGTTAATAAACTGCGTTTTTATGCGTGGATTAAACATTAAAAAAATTTTGAAATATGTGATGAAAAAGTTTACTCTTGACCGTCGGGACTTAGAAAAATTTCGAGTACCCCGGATCGCCTGCTGGAATTACCGCACGGCCTGGATAGCCCGCATCGACCGATACATTTTTTCCATTTTCAGTGAAAAAAAAATTTTTGTCAATTTTCTCAACGTTAAAAACGTTAATAAACTGCGTTTTTATGCGTGGATTAAACATTAAAAAAATTTTGAAATATGTGATGAAAAAGTTTACTCTTGACCGTCGGGACTTAGAAAAATTTCGAGTACCCCGGATCGCCTGCTGGAATTACCGCACGGCCTGGATAGCCCGCATCGACCGATACATTTTTTCCATTTTCAGTGAAAAAAAAATTTTTGTCAATTTTCTCAACGTTAAAAACGTTAATAAACTGCGTTTTTATGCGTGGATTAAACATTAAAAAAATTTTGAAATATGTGATGAAAAAGTTTACTCTTGACCGTCGGGACTTAGAAAAATTTCGAGTACCCCGGATCGCCTGCTGGAATTACCGCACGGCCTGGATAGCCCGCATCGACCGATACATTTTTTCCATTTTCAGTGAAAAAAAAATTTTTGTCAATTTTCTCAACGTTAAAAACTGCGATAAACTGCGTTTTTATGCGTAGATTAAACATTGAAAAAATTTTGAAATATGCGATGAAAAAGTTTACTCTTGACCGTCGGGACTTAGAAAAATTTCGAGTACCCCGGATCGCCTGCTGGCATTACCGCACGGGCTGGACACCTCGCTCCGACGAATCGGTTTTTTCCATTTTTTTTGAAAAATAAATTTTTGTAATTTTTTTTAATGTCAAAAACGTTAATAAACGTCATGTTTACGCATGGATTAAACATTGAAATAATTTTAAAACACTTATTAAAAAAGTTGGTGTCGACCGTGGGACTTAGAAAAATTTCGGGAAGTCCGATTCGCCTGCTGGAATTACCGCACGGGCAGGACACCTCGCTCCGACGAATCGGTTTTTTCCATTTTTTTTGAAAAATAAATTTTTGTAATTTTTTTTAACGTTGAAAACGTTAATAAACATCATGTTTACGCATGGATTAAACATTGAAATAATTTTAAAACGCTTATTAAAAAAGTTGGTGTCGACCGTGGGACTTAGAAAAATTTCGGGAAGTCCGATTCGCCTGCTGGAATTACCGCACGGGCAGGACACCTCGCTCCGACGAATCGGTTTTTTCCATTTTTTCCGAAAAATAAATTTTTGTAATTTTTTTTAATGTTAAAAACGTTAATAAACTTCATGTTTACGCATGGATTAAACATTGAAATAATTTTAAAACGCTTATTAAAAAAGTTGGTGTCGACCGTGGGACTTAGAAAAATTTCGGGAAGTCCGATTCGCCTGCTGGAATTACCGCACGGGCTGGACACCTCGCTCCGCCGAATCGGTTTTTTCCTTTTTTTCCGAAAAATAAATTTTTGTAATTTTTTTTAATGTTAAAAACGTTAATAAACTTCATGTTTACGCATGGATTAAACATTGAAATAATTTTAAAACGCTTATTAAAAAAGTTGGTGTCGACCGTGGGACTTAGAAAAATTTCGGGAAGTCCGATTCGCCTGCTGGAATTACCGCACGGGCAGGACACCTCGCTCCGACGAATCGGTTTTTTCCATTTTTTCCGAAAAATAAATTTTTGTAATTTTTTTTAATGTTAAAAACGTTAATAAACTTCATGTTTACGCATGGATTAAACATTGAAATAATTTTAAAACGCTTATTAAAAAAGTTGGTGTCGACCGTGGGACTTAGAAAAATTTCGGGAAGTCCGATTCGCCTGCTGGAATTACCGCACGGGCAGGACACCTCGCTCCGACGAATCGGTTTTTTCCATTTTTTTTGAAAAATAAATTTTTGTAATTTTTTTTAACGTTGAAAACGTTAATAAACATCATGTTTACGCATGGATTAAACATTGAAATAATTTTAAAACGCTTATTAAAAAAGTTGGTGTCGACCGTGGGACTTAGAAAAATTTCGGGAAGTCCGATTCGCCTGCTGGAATTACCGCACGGGCTGGACACCTCGCTCCGACGAATCGGTTTTTTCCATTTTTTTTGAAAAATAAATTTTTGTAATTTTTTTTAATGTCAAAAACGTTAATAAACGTCATGTTTACGCATGGATTAAACATTGAAATAATTTTAAAACACTTATTAAAAAAGTTGGTGTCGACCGTGGGACTTAGAAAAATTTCGGGAAGTCCGATTCGCCTGCTGGAATTACCGCACGGGCTGGACACCTCGCTCCGCCGAATCGGTATTTTCCATTTTTCTTGAAAAATAAATTTTTGTAATTTTTTTTAACGTTGAAAACGTTAATAAACATCATGTTTACGCATGGATTAAACATTGAAATAATTTTAAAACGCTTATTAAAAAAGTTGGTGTCGACCGTGGGACTTAGAAAAATTTCGGGAAGTCCGATTCGCCTGCTGGAATTACCGCACGGGCTGGACACCTCGCTCCGCCGAATCGGTATTTTCCATTTTTCTTGAAAAATAAATTTTTGTAATTTTTTTTAACGTTGAAAACGTTAATAAACATCATGTTTACGCATGGATTAAACATTGAAATAATTTTAAAACGCTTATTAAAAAAGTTGGTGTCGACCGTGGGACTTAGAAAAATTTCGGGAAGTCCGATTCGCCTGCTGGAATTACCGCACGGGCAGGACACCTCGCTCCGACGAATCGGTTTTTTCCATTTTTTCCGAAAAATAAATTTTTGTAATTTTTTTTAATGTTAAAAACGTTAATAAACTTCATGTTTACGCATGGATTAAACATTGAAATAATTTTAAAACACTTATTAAAAAAGTTGGTGTCGACCGTGGGACTTAGAAAAATTTCGGGAAGTCCGATTCGCCTGCTGGAATTACCGCACGGGCAGGACACCTCGCTCCGACGAATCGGTTTTTTCCATTTTTTTTGAAAAATAAATTTTTGTAATTTTTTTTAACGTTGAAAACGTTAATAAACATCATGTTTACGCATGGATTAAACATTGAAATAATTTTAAAACGCTTATTAAAAAAGTTGGTGTCGACCGTGGGACTTAGAAAAATTTCGGGAAGTCCGATTCGCCTGCTGGAATTACCGCACGGGCTGGACACCTCGCTCCGCCGAATCGGTTTTTTCCTTTTTTTCCGAAAAATAAATTTTTGTAATTTTTTTTAATGTTAAAAACGTTAATAAACTTCATGTTTACGCATGGATTAAACATTGAAATAATTTTAAAACGCTTATTAAAAAAGTTGGTGTCGACCGTGGGACTTAGAAAAATTTCGGGAAGTCCGATTCGCCTGCTGGAATTACCGCACGGGCAGGACACCTCGCTCCGACGAATCGGTTTTTTCCATTTTTTCCGAAAAATAAATTTTTGTAATTTTTTTTAATGTTAAAAACGTTAATAAACTTCATGTTTACGCATGGATTAAACATTGAAATAATTTTAAAACGCTTATTAAAAAAGTTGGTGTCGACCGTGGGACTTAGAAAAATTTCGGGAAGTCCGATTCGCCTGCTGGAATTACCGCACGGGCAGGACACCTCGCTCCGACGAATCGGTTTTTTCCATTTTTTTTGAAAAATAAATTTTTGTAATTTTTTTTAACGTTGAAAACGTTAATAAACATCATGTTTACGCATGGATTAAACATTGAAATAATTTTAAAACGCTTATTAAAAAAGTTGGTGTCGACCGTGGGACTTAGAAAAATTTCGGGAAGTCCGATTCGCCTGCTGGAATTACCGCACGGGCTGGACACCTCGCTCCGCCGAATCGGTTTTTTCCTTTTTTTCCGAAAAATAAATTTTTGTAATTTTTTTTAATGTTAAAAACGTTAATAAACTTCATGTTTACGCATGGATTAAACATTGAAATAATTTTAAAACGCTTATTAAAAAAGTTGGTGTCGACCGTGGGACTTAGAAAAATTTCGGGAAGTCCGATTCGCCTGCTGGAATTACCGCACGGGCAGGACACCTCGCTCCGACGAATCGGTTTTTTCCATTTTTTCCGAAAAATAAATTTTTGTAATTTTTTTTAATGTTAAAAACGTTAATAAACTTCATGTTTACGCATGGATTAAACATTGAAATAATTTTAAAACGCTTATTAAAAAAGTTGGTGTCGACCGTGGGACTTAGAAAAATTTCGGGAAGTCCGATTCGCCTGCTGGAATTACCGCACGGGCAGGACACCTCGCTCCGACGAATCGGTTTTTTCCATTTTTTTTGAAAAATAAATTTTTGTAATTTTTTTTAACGTTGAAAACGTTAATAAACATCATGTTTACGCATGGATTAAACATTGAAATAATTTTAAAACGCTTATTAAAAAAGTTGGTGTCGACCGTGGGACTTAGAAAAATTTCGGGAAGTCCGATTCGCCTGCTGGAATTACCGCACGGGCTGGACACCTCGCTCCGCCGAATCGGTTTTTTCCTTTTTTTCCGAAAAATAAATTTTTGTAATTTTTTTTAATGTTAAAAACGTTAATAAACTTCATGTTTACGCATGGATTAAACATTGAAATAATTTTAAAACGCTTATTAAAAAAGTTGGTGTCGACCGTGGGACTTAGAAAAATTTCGGGAAGTCCGATTCGCCTGCTGGAATTACCGCACGGGCAGGACACCTCGCTCCGACGAATCGGTTTTTTCCATTTTTTCCGAAAAATAAATTTTTGTAATTTTTTTTAATGTTAAAAACGTTAATAAACTTCATGTTTACGCATGGATTAAACATTGAAATAATTTTAAAACGCTTATTAAAAAAGTTGGTGTCGACCGTGGGACTTAGAAAAATTTCGGGAAGTCCGATTCGCCTGCTGGAATTACCGCACGGGCTGGACACCTCGCTCCGCCGAATCGGTTTTTTCCTTTTTTTCCGAAAAATAAATTTTTGTAATTTTTTTTAATGTTAAAAACGTTAATAAACTTCATGTTTACGCATGGATTAAACATTGAAATAATTTTAAAACGCTTATTAAAAAAGTTGGTGTCGACCGTGGGACTTAGAAAAATTTCGGGAAGTCCGATTCGCCTGCTGGAATTACCGCACGGGCAGGACACCTCGCTCCGACGAATCGGTTTTTTCCATTTTTTCCGAAAAATAAATTTTTGTAATTTTTTTTAATGTTAAAAACGTTAATAAACTTCATGTTTACGCATGGATTAAACATTGAAATAATTTTAAAACGCTTATTAAAAAAGTTGGTGTCGACCGTGGGACTTAGAAAAATTTCGGGAAGTCCGATTCGCCTGCTGGAATTACCGCACGGGCAGGACACCTCGCTCCGACGAATCGGTTTTTTCCATTTTTTTTGAAAAATAAATTTTTGTAATTTTTTTTAACGTTGAAAACGTTAATAAACATCATGTTTACGCATGGATTAAACATTGAAATAATTTTAAAACGCTTATTAAAAAAGTTGGTGTCGACCGTGGGACTTAGAAAAATTTCGGGAAGTCCGATTCGCCTGCTGGAATTACCGCACGGGCTGGACACCTCGCTCCGCCGAATCGGTTTTTTCCTTTTTTTCCGAAAAATAAATTTTTGTAATTTTTTTTAATGTTAAAAACGTTAATAAACTTCATGTTTACGCATGGATTAAACATTGAAATAATTTTAAAACGCTTATTAAAAAAGTTGGTGTCGACCGTGGGACTTAGAAAAATTTCGGGAAGTCCGATTCGCCTGCTGGAATTACCGCACGGGCAGGACACCTCGCTCCGACGAATCGGTTTTTTCCATTTTTTCCGAAAAATAAATTTTTGTAATTTTTTTTAATGTTAAAAACGTTAATAAACTTCATGTTTACGCATGGATTAAACATTGAAATAATTTTAAAACGCTTATTAAAAAAGTTTACTCTTGACCGTGGGGACTTAGAAAAATTCCGGCTTGCACGGATTCGACCACTCTGTTTTTCGGAGTTTCTGAGAAAAATAAATTTTTGTAATTTTTTTCATTATGATTTCTGAGTTCTCCCAGTAGTTTAATGTAAGGATTAAG
>NW_027475599.1:0-2500 GCF_051020985.1 Nomia melanderi | reverse complement strand
CTCTCTCTCGTCGTGGAATCCCCGCGTCGGAGAGTAAAACGCGAATTCATACTATGAAAACTTACGTCTCTCGACGATGGGACGATCCACGCGAAGAGTTGTTTACGTGCACGCGTATGGTGCGATTGCGTCGATTCGCTTTTCTGTACGGGGAGAAATAGAACGTTGAGTTGACTTATCGGGTCTTCGTTGGAATTACCGTCGCTGGCATTGTAAACTCCAGATGACCTTGTGATTCCTTCGTCGGGCACTGGTAAAGGGTGGCGATGATGCGTTCTATAATAGAAATACCCGTCGTAGCGTTTCTTCCGAGTCAACCCGCTCACGAAACTCTCTCTCGTCGTGGAATCCCCGCGTCGGAGAGTAAAACGCGAATTCATACTATGAAAACTTACGTCTCTCGACGATGGGACGATCCACGCGAAGAGTTGTTTACGTGTACGCGTATGGTGCGATTGCGTCGATTCGCTTTTCTGTACGGGGAGAAATAGAACGTTGAGTTGACTTATCGGGTCTTCGTTGGAATTACCGTCGCTGGCATTGTAAACTCCAGATGACCTTGTGATTCCTTCGTCGGGCACTGGTAAAGGGTGGCGATGATGCGTTCTATAATAGAAATACCCGTCGTAGCGTTTCTTCCGAGTCAACCCGCTCACGAAACTCTCTCTCTCGTCGTGGAATCCCCGCGTCGGAGAGTAAAACGCCGAAGGCTTACTATGAAACTTACGTCTCTCGACGATGGGACGATCCACGCGAAGAGTTGTTACGTGCACGCGTATGGTGCGATTGCGTCGATTCGCTTTTCTGTACGGGGAGTAATAGAACGTTGAGTTGACTTATCGGGTCTTCGTTGGAATTACCGTCGCTGGCATTGTAAACTCCAGATGACCTTGTGATTCCTTCGTCGGGCACTGGTAAAGGGTGGCGATGATGCGTTCTATAATAGAAATACCCGTCGTAGCGTTTCTTCCGAGTCAACCCGCTCACGAAACTCTCTCTCGTCGTGGAATCCCCGCGTCGGAGAGTAAAACGCGAATTCATACTATGAAAACTTACGTCTCTCGACGATGGGACGATCCACGCGAAGAGTTGTTTACGTGCACGCGTATGGTGCGATTGCGTCGATTCGCTTTTCTGTACGGGGAGAAATAGAACGTTGAGTTGACTTATCGGGTCTTCGTTGGAATTACCGTCGCTGGCATTGTAAACTCCAGATGACCTTGTGATTCCTTCGTCGGGCACTGGTAAAGGGTGGCGATGATGCGTTCTATAATAGAAATACCCGTCGTAGCGTTTCTTCCGAGTCAACCCGCTCACGAAACTCTCTCTCGTCGTGGAATCCCCGCGTCGGAGAGTAAAACGCGAATTCATACTATGAAAACTTACGTCTCTCGACGATGGGACGATCCACGCGAAGAGTTGTTTACGTGCACGCGTATGGTGCGATTGCGTCGATTCGCTTTTCTGTACGGGGAGAAATAGAACGTTGAGTTGACTTATCGGGTCTTCGTTGGAATTACCGTCGCTGGCATTGTAAACTCCAGATGACCTTGTGATTCCTTCGTCGGGCACTGGTAAAGGGTGGCGATGATGCGTTCTATAATAGAAATACCCGTCGTAGCGTTTCTTCCGAGTCAACCCGCTCACGAAACTCTCTCTCGTCGTGGAATCCCCGCGTCGGAGGGTAAAACGCGATATATAATAGTATATGCCAGTGGTTCGCGCGCGTCGTCTCTGAGATACGCGGTCGACAGAGTTCCGAAAACACGTGATGTGCCACGATTTCCGTGCGTCTTACATCTTTCGACGATGGGACGATCCACGCGAAGAGAACGTTCGTGCTTGCGTGAGGTGCAACAGCGTCGATTCGCTTTTCTGTACGGGGAGAAATAGAACGTTGAGTTGACTTATCGGGTCTTCGTTGGAATTACCGTCGCTGGCATTGTAAACTCCAGATGACCTTGTGATTCCTTCGTCGGGCACTGGTAAAGGGTGGCGATGATTCGTTCTATAATAGTAATACCCGTCGTAGCGTTTCGACCGATGTCACCCGCCACGAATGTCTCTCTCGACGTGGAAACCCCGCGCCGAAGAGTAAACGCGAAGGCTTACCATACGAAAGAAAACGGTATTATACGCCTGTGGTATGTGCGTCTCGGCTCTGTGATACGCGATCGGCAGAGTTACAAAAAAACGTTGATGGGCCACGATTTCCGTGCGTCTTACATCTTTCGACGATGGGACGATCCACGCGAAGAGTAGTTACGTGCTCGCGCGAGGTGCGATAGCGTCGATTCGCTTTTCTGTACGGGGAGAAATAGAACGATGAGTTGACTTATCGGGTCTTCGTTGGAATTACCGTCGCTGGCATTGTAAACTCCAGATGACCTTGTGATTCCTTCGTCGGGCACTGGTAAAGGGTGGCGATGATTCGTTCTATAATAGAAATACCCGTCGTAGCGATTCGGCCGAGACACCCGCCACGAAACTCTCTCTCGTC